>NW_004955527.1:3991174-4069360 GCF_000276665.1 Chinchilla lanigera | reverse complement strand
GCTGCGGCGGCGGGGAGGCAGGGGGCTTGTTGTCGTGTCGGGCTGACCCAGTTCTCATAGTTTATGATTTATGATGTTTTTGAACAAAAGGCAAAGAAAGTGTAGTCACACTTAGGGAGGGGATAATTTCTGGGCAGGAAAATAGTTTGGTTGGCTATATCATATTTCCAGCTGGCACGCTGATACGTAGTTGGAATTTTTTTTATAAGAATCTTAATGTGTATTTGAGAATGTTTTATAGAGCCCAGTTTGAATGTGTGTCAAGGCACGATATGGCAATTTTTAAAAAAATTAATACAAACACTTTTCTTGGCCCATGTTAGGTCTTTTAAGTTTGTGTTTTATTAATACAGATATTTTTAATTTCGTTTTGTAGCACGTCTTAGGTCTAAAGTGCATTTTTCTAATCATCTGAACAAATGTGTCCACTCTTTACCCAGAACGTTGCAGAGTCTGTTGTGGAAGTCAGACTGTAAATAAAATCATAACCGTCATTTGGAGGATTTTTAAAAATATTATTTAAAATTTAGGCAAAAAGTCCGTTCTGGTTTTTCACTTATATATTCTTTGTTTTTTCCCAGCATCATAAAAATAGAACTAACTCATCCAGGGGACAGTGGTGACCCCCTTGATGACTACAGGTTCTCTTTATTTATTGAAGGCGATTTAGTTGCTGCTTTAGGTCGCTAAACTGCTTTCATTTTGAATCAGATGATCAGTCTAGAAAATTCCAGGTCTTTTCTTTTTTTAACCGTTTCAACTCTGTTGGGATTTTGTTGATACTAAGCTTAGTGATTATTTTCAAATTTACTGTAATTCGATTTCATACCTTTATTTAGTATGCATTTTGTTCCTAAATAATGTCACTCAGCCTTTCCAGGTAAGTCCTGATTTGTAGGGACTGGAGACTGGAAGACGGGAACTCTTTACCAGGCCACTAAATATAACTAACTCGGACTTATAGCTGAATAGCAGCCTTGCTTTAAGACTTTCTCTGTTTGGAACACTTCGGTGTACATGCTTAGAATCTATTTCATTATGTTTTCCCCTTTTATTTGTCCCTTAATTTCTTGTTCTATTCACTTGGTTGGATGTGCAGAAAAAGCTGAAAAACTTTTTATTCCTGATATCATGAACTTCTGTACTTTTATACATTATATGTTTGTATTTCTCATTTTTATATTGTTAGTATTTCTTATAATTAATCCCAGTGTGTTTATATCTTCTCTGGGAAGCATACAACCCACCTAATCAATCCTGGTTTTTTAAAGTTTATTTTTTCCAATACTGGGCGTTGAACCCAGGATGTTTCCACTGAGCTATATCCCCAGCCCTTTTTTAAAGACGGGGTCTTGCTAAGACCTAAATCCCCCAGGCTGAGCTTAATCTTGTGAGCCTCCTGTCTCAGCTTCTCAAGAGTGCTGGAATTACATTCCTGCACCACCACACCCAGCTCGATTTTAAGTTTTAATTAAAAGACTTGCATGAAGCTTACGATTAGAACTTACAGTTCATTTTGGACGTCTTACTGGTAAAGCGCCCTGTTTGCTCTCTGACCTGAAGTTTGAGGAGTTTAAGTAATGAGTCAAGCCTTCTTTATTTTTAAATTAAATACTCTGAAAGCTAATTTATAGCTTAGGAAGACCTGAAATGGAGAACTTTTTATTTTAACTCAGTTCTATTTAGATGGTATGTATGACCTCAGACATTAAAATAGTATCTTTTTCAGCAGTGATGTCAACATAGATTTCACTCAGAGGCAATATTAACTTAATGTTTCTGAAAGCCAGATGTGGAAGACATACAGCCAACAGGTAGATTGACATTAGGCCTCACCTCATTCGGGTTGTGGGAGAAACAAAGGGCTGAATTCTTCACTCTTCTGGACCGCAGCTCCTGTGCATGACAGCTGCCGTGCTTACAGCTGTGCACTGCACGCGGGGTCTTCCAGGATTCATTGATTGCTGGCGTGTCAGAAGGCCTGCCGGGGCAGGGAAGGGTCCTGATGTCTTCACATACAGCAAACAGACCCCTTTTCCAGTTCCCTCTTTTCATATTAATGCAGCTAGTGTGCAAGCCCCTGGCATGTGCCAGGCGCTCTCCTAGGTTGTATAGCTCATTGGTAAGCAGAAAAGCAGCAGTAATTCCTCTTGTGGGCCCTGCAGCCTGGGCTGGTGGGGCAGACAGTGCGTAGCGTGTCACTGATCAGTGCCTAGATGGTTGGCTGGCAGGTAGTAAATAGGCTCTCAATAAATATTCGTTGATTGGCAAACAAAGACTCACAAACAGTGTACAGAAGGCAAGGACGTAGTGCTGGGAGAACACAGTTCAGATCGTCTCTGACCAGGGAGCGTGCAGTTTTGCCATGGGTCAGAGATGTGCACAGGCCAGGCATTTTAAACTGGAGTTTAACCTGGATTCCCACCTTCGTACTTCTGCTTATCTTGGTACGTGTCTCAGTGGCCCCTGTAACATTGAATTTGCCCAGTTCTTTGGACAGGACCGGTTAAACTTCAGGTAAAGACGAAGGGAGGACTTAATGTTAGGTGTGTTGGGCTGTTTTAATGTAAGCTACAGGCAGATTATAAAGTAGCCTAGAAAAGGCAGTGTTTATAAGTTTTTATCACCTTCATCATCATTGTCCACTATTTGGTCTGTGAAAAATGAGGGGCTGAATTTGCTTATTAGCAATAAACAATGACCTGAACATTTGGTGCCTTTTTTTTTTTTTTTTTTTTTGGTGCTGGGGATAGAACCCAGGGCTTCTTGAGTGCTGGGCAAGTGTTCTGCCACTGGCTACACTCCCAACCCATCTAAGGTCCTTTTAACATAAAGAGACAATACCAGCTTTACACAAAGGGGCTAGTGGAAGGAATGAGAAACACAGACACTTCAATGTCTGCCAGGTGTGGCACTCTGGACAAGTCGTTTTCCTGAGGTTTAGTAACCATGTGTGTGAAAATGGATGTCAGTAGCAGTGATGGCAGCATGTGTGCTGTGTACCCTCGGCAGGTTGTCGAGTCGCAAGGTAATGGAAGGGAATGGGCTTCATGAAAATTGTGGGCTCTGAAGTGCTCCATCTGTGTATCTGCTGAGGAATACTGAAGCTTACAGACTAACCGGTGTATATTTATGGACCACATGCAAAGTCCATGTAAGCACCAGCCTCCTCCTGCCTGTCCTCCCACACCAGAGCTGCAGTTCACCCTTACGGGGGCCTGCTTCTAACCTACTGACCTCCCTGTTCCAGCACATGAGGAGAGAATTATTTATAGCAACAAGAAGTTTTATACCTGATAGCTGGTCTGTGAGGAAGGTAGAAAGCGTATAGCAAAACCAGTAATGACTTACGGAGAGCATGATTCTTTACGGTCACTTAATAGGTTCCCGTAATCCTTTATAAAGGCTTTTTGTGCCCGAGAATATCAGCAAGTTTGTAATAAGTAACTTAGTCATCACCAAACACTAAAATTATGACTGGTTTAAAAAGGAAATATTTCATTTTTGTCTCCACAGTCAGAATTGTGCAAATGAAAAAACCTTGGCGCTCTGACGACACTCAAGTGTTTTGAAATTGCACATATTTAAACGTTTTCTCCAAAGCTGCTGAGTAACTGAGGCCTACGGAGATGTACAGTCAGTTTAGGGAGGTAAAAGCCCCATATACAGAAAACTCAGGCTCAGGCAGTTTAAAAAGGACAAGTGCTAACCTAGTAAGTAGTGCAGACAGCAAGGACTGGTGCCAGCCAGAAGAGATACAAGGCACTTGAGGCTGGGCTGTCTGGATGGGGTTGGGGGGGGTCTTGTTTAGAAAGGGCGCTGGGATAGAGATGCTCAGAAGCCTGGGGGCTCTGAGCAGCACATCAGAGAAATTGAAACTGTCTGAAGCTCCCTAGTTCCCTGCCAAGTACTTGTTGAGCCTGCATTGGATGCTATAGTGGGTCCTGGAGTCACAGCATAGAACCGAAATGAGAGGCCTGGTTCTCATGGAACGTTCCTCAACAGCCAGGGGATGCAGGCCACAGATGAGCAAGACATGCCCCATCGTGTGTGGCTAAGCTTTCAATGGGGAGTCTAGCCTTTCTGAGGCTGTGACGTATATGACATAAGTTATAGTAAAGGGCTCAGTGCTCCAGAAGGAGGACCAGCTTGGCATTCTAAGAGCATTTTTGCTTGTGTAGAAACCCATGTGAGTATCTTGGAGTTGTGAAACAGTTCTGCTAATGACCGTATTGGCTCCTCTCTGGCCTGGCTCCAAGTATATGCGGCTGGGTTGATTGGGACCATTGGAGCGATGGCTGCATCAGGCACTAGATGCCCAGTGCAGAACTTCAGCTCTGTGCCATTGCGCATGGCTGCAGGTCACACTTGGTGGTTCTGGTTGGTGTGTGTTGGCAAGCAGGACTTGTTGCTTCAGAATCAGGGGAGCACCATGGTGAGGACCTTGAGGGAATTTGAGGAGTGGGAAGAGCAGCGCTTGAGTTGTTCCTCAGAGGGACATGGGAGGCTACAGGAAGCTGCTAGACATCAGGTGGAGAACATGCAGATGGGCGACTGATGGTGATATGGAGTCTCCTGGACAGATGCCGTACCCCACAGAGTGCAGAGTGTCCCATGAGCTTTTCCATTAAACCTGTGCTTGTTCCCCAGCTCTAGTGGGGAACAGTCCTTTCTGAAGGTTGGAGAATTTGCCTAACATTGCTGTGCCAGAGAGTGTCAGAGTCACAACTTAAAGCCAAATGTTCCATGTCTTTTCCACTTGGACAACAAGGGTCGGATGAACAACATGGGGTCCATTTAGAGTTAGCTTTGGAGAAGATGTTTAATGAAAGCAGAGAACAGATGTGCTTCTGTGGAGTGCAGTCCCAACCATCCCTGGCAGCTTGCAGCTCTGCTCAGGCTCCTTGGCCAACGCTGAGTGACAGAGGCCTGGCTGTGGTGTCTGAGGATGACGGCAGATGAACCCTGTACAGCCTGGCAGATTGGTCCTGCGCCCATGGCCTTCCAGGGCACTCATCCCTAGTTGTTTGCAGGTGTGCAGCAGAGCATGGGCAGATGGAGGACGAAGTGTTCTGTGCTTCCTTTATGACTTAGAGGCTTGTCACGTTGACCCAAGCGGGCTGGGCCCTGTTTGGCTGGTCGTGGTGGGGCCTGTCCCTGCCTAGCACGCGGTGCCTCTGCTGAGCACTGGACGGCCCAGCTCTGGTAGCGGCTTGCCAGCTTTGTTACTCTGCTGCTGTTGTGGTGAGCTGTTTTTAAGAAAAAAAATTTTAACAGTCGGAGAGAGTTTTTTTTAACTTTTAATTCTGCTTCTGTCAGTTGTTGCAACTTTTGGTTAAAAAGTTGGTCAGTGTTTTTGTCTTGTTCCTTTGATTCTTAATATATGTGACCTTGTTTGTGAGAAATTAATGTGGATTAACTAACATATCCTAGAATGTTTTCGAGAATTTTCTACTATACGGTAGTGGGTGAATTTGCAGAATCATAGCATATGCTGTGATGGAAAAAGTCTTTCAAACATAACTGAGTGCATTAAGAACTATGCTGTGTTCTGTCTATTCTGTGGTTATTCCGGTCTCCTGTCCATTATAACTTGAAAGGTAAGACTTGCATAATACCAAAAAAGGTTTGTTTATGATTAAGTTTTCTGTAATGTTAAAAAAAAAAGACTCTTATAATACGTTCAAAACAGTTTGGTTAGCTTTTTAAAAATCCACCTCTAATTTGAAAATTAAAAACAAAAAACAATTTCTTGTTTTCCTGCACCGTGAACACTGTGCTTTTCTGAAATTACAGTTTTAAATCATTTCTAAAGCTCCTACAGTACTTCCTTTTCCTATGCAATTTTCACGTTGTATTTTATTTCAGATCTGGTACAGTACGTGGACTCAGTGTTCGTAGGAGCGTTACAGAGAGGAAGGTGTAGTTTTGTGTTTGAAGTTGCTTCTAAAGAACACAGGGATTGGACAGACAGCCCGAGAATAGCACTTGAAGTTAAACATTAATATGCACTTCTTCCAGTGAAGTGCTGAGGGGAGAACTAGAAGTCACAGTTCCAGTTAGCTGGCCTGCTGCTCTGGTGGCATTCGGTTTGCTTGTTTATATTTCACACGCTGCCAGGAGCAGCTCTAAAGTCTGGTTTTATTAATGTTTATAATGTTTGGTTTGAAATAGTTCAGGGAAGCTGAGTGACACAGAAGCAAGTCATTTGAAAACACTAATGTGGTTTCTCTAAGTGAAAAAGATAAATACTGAAAGTAGTTTTTTTTAAATTCTGATTAAACCAGTTTCACATGTTACTAGAGTATTTGGCTGGATTCAGTTATTAGATGCATTTTTATACAGATGTATCTCATGATTGGACACTTAACTGCCTGTCACGTCCCTGCGTGATAAATCACTTCTTTCTACTGATGGTGGCAGCTACTCTGCTTTCTGGCCCTGTGCTTGGTGCTGCTCCGTATATACTATCTGATCTTCCCAGTTACTCTTTTGAAAGAGTAGGGATCATTGTTGTTCTTCATAGGACAGGAGACTGGTGCTCAGAGGGGTTGCATGCTTTGCCCGTGTTAAGCAGGTACTAAGGTAGTGGTTCTGCCTTGCGTAAATCCAGTTTTTATTTACATTGTTTCTGCGTAGTACAGTTGTACAGTAGATGGTTTTTTTTTTTAAATCTTTACTAATTAGGCTGAATTTTTACTACTTGCTGAGGCATTGTCCACTTTAATTCTAAATCCTAAGGCAATGATTAACTGAAGTCTTTGTTATAGGACAACTAAATTATGTTGAGAACTGATACCTGCAGTTATTTTTGCTTTGGAGGATTTGTATTGAATAGATTTACTGTATTTCTTTAAGCACCCTAAATAAGCACTTCTTAAAAACATATTATTTTTATTCCTTGTGACTTTTATCTGTCTTTTTTTTTCAAAGGCGTGTTTGTTGGTTTGGGCTTTTTGTGAATGTGTTCTCTTAGGTTTTGTATTATTTTGGCTTCAGCTTTGAAACCACACGAACATAGCAGAATTTTTTTCCTTGAGACCCCTCTGCACTGTGGACGGCAGTGGGCCCGGGGGGACTAGGGCTCTTGATTCTGTCATTTTGGTGAGTGCAGGGATGATAATTTTAGTGTCTTCCTCTGAAGTGCTTGTTCTTTCGTGAGAATGACTGGTTGTTCCACTGAGAAAATACAAACTTTGAAGTTTTCTGAAGCAGAATGTGATGGGTCATGGTCATGGTTTAGTATTCTGATGAATTTAAAAACTGATCCTAAGGGTGGCTCTGATTTGCTTGTGGACAATCAAGTTAAATTATACTTGTTTTTCTCACTGTTTTATGATGTGACACAAAGATGGGGATTTGGGAGCGTTTGTTTTGCCAGAATGTTTATTTGTGGGGAATTGCTTCTCATAAATGTTTCCCCTTAAAAGGACAGTATATATACTTGAGCTGTTTGAAGCAGTACTACCTTTAGAGGTCTTGTTTGCTGATGAAGCTGTTCTGGTCCTAGCTGCTTGACTCATTCCACCGGAAGGAGAGCATCAGAGGACACTAGGAGGGGAGGAGTTGTCCTAACCTGTTGCATGCATGCTTGCATTTTCCTAATGAGCAACTGGGTTCCTTTCTGTTCTTATCTCTCAGTAGAGTCTTTAGAATTTTTGTGTGTGTATAAATTTTAAAAACTTTGACTCTGGAATAAAATGTAGTACTTTTCTTTGTGCCTGCAGCCTTTCCTGAGAGGACTTCACTGTGTTTCTTAAAGATATAGTAGGTGGTTGGCACCTCCTCGCACCCCAAACACACAGTAGACACAAGGCAAAACTGTAGCTTAGTTTCTGTGCTTTTCTCAATTGTCTTAAGCAGTTTTCTTTCTGGTTTACCCTTTTCTCCAAAAATTAGGAGGAAGTAATTTTGCTTAAAAGGTTAAAACTTGGTGCATATATTAAGGAAAAAAAAAGTCCCGAGGGATTATGAAGTAGGAGACTAGAAAATTCTCAGAGTTTGGCAACATTAATTGCAGCTATTTCCTATCTTGTGTCTGTGGTTATGATCCCAGAATTTCAAAATATCTTTTGATGGAAGTTTTAATCATTACTTGGTAAATGTGTAGTTACTTTAAATGATACATGTTAAAAGTACGTAACATTTGTTCTTAATATACAGAGAATATTTGGATAGTTTCAAAGGCAAGAGATTTTCTCTGATGATAGAATAATGGCATTGCATTGCAGTACATAACAACACCAGTTTCTAAAATAAGATCATGTCTGAAATTCTTGGTAATGTCATACTTCCAATTTTATGGTTTTTGTGAGTACAGTGTACAAATGACCAAAACCCAGCCTCACTCTTAATAAGCTGTGTCTTGCCAACTCCCTGTACTTTCAAAGGTTTGTCTTTGTTTGGTTAAAAAAAAAAAATGCAATAAATGCCACTTAGGCTAAAATCCCTTTCTTTTTTTCTACTTAAGCTATAGTGATAAACAGTCTTTCCTGTTGTCTTTATAATCCTACCTCTTGGTGCAGCCTTTTGTAGGTTTAAGACATCACATGCCACAAAAATGAAGGCAAACTGGTTTGTTCACCTGTGTTTTAGATCCTCAAAATGGAATTATGTGTGATGTTCGGAGTTGGCAGTACAGTTGAGAATGCACAACAATGCAGTTTCTGGGCCTTTTGTAACACTTCTTGCTGTTTGGCATCTCGGGTTCGGTTTTCCTTGGTTTGGCAGTTTGAGTGTCGAATGTGCCCTTCTGGTTCTCATGGCTGTTCTTGTTGTTGTTCTGTTTTTAATTGGTGGGGTTTTTAGAGTCTCTTTTTCTGTGGGCTAAAGTGACTGCAGGCTTTCTGTCCCAGAGAACAATATGGACTTCACTGTGAAGATGTTAATGTTGGCGTGGGGAAGTCTGAATTCTGTTCCTTGTAGTAGGTTTATGCTGCAGGCAGTGCAATAGGATATAGTCTCTGTTCTGGCTGTTCTCGTGTGGAACACTCTTCTTGTCTGTTTCCAGAGGAGAGATTGTAATTGGGTAAGATGAACGCTGAAGTTGGCTTCCCTCGCAGTGGCATCCAAATAAACATGTAATAAAACAGTGACAGAATATCAAACTATCAATAGTTGCAACTTGATTGGCGTTTTTGGAGAAGGGCTTAAGATTCCAAATGGGTTTGTCTTGAAAAATTTTATTAGCTGCTAAATGTCCTGTCACAGGAAGTATCTTTTCCATGTTAAGTGGATCATAGGAGTTATTTAATAATATGATCAAATTTGAGTGGTAAACTTAATGCCTGTTTGCAAATTGTAATTCTGTCAAAGGTATAAATTCATGAATTCAAGAAAAGAAAAAAGTGTAAATTACTATCTATGCCAAGGTAAATTCATGGTTGTAGTAGTACAGAAAACATTAAAAAGTGATGGTGAACTTTATTTATGATCCTTTTAAGTTTTGAAGGGAGAAGTTTCTGTAAATCTCATGGGTAATTGTCAAAAAGTACATGGAATGACCCTCCATTTAATTTGTTTTTACTTATTTATTTATTTTTTGTCTTTTGGAGACGGGGTCTCGCTATGCGGTTCAGGCTGGCCTTGAGCTCGCTTTGTAGCCCAGGCTGGTCTTGAACTCAAACGATTCTCCTGCCTCAGCCTCCCGAGTGCTGGGATTACAGGCGTGTGCCACCACGCCTGGCTCTCCATTTAATTTATATACTGAAAGGCCGGGCGTGGTGGCACATGCCTGTAATCCCAGCACTCCAGAGGCTGAGGCAGGAGGGTTGTTGGGAGTTCGAGACCAGCCTCTGCTACAAAGTGAGCTTAAGGCCAGCCTGAACTGCATAATGAGACCCTGTGTCAAAAAGAAATTTAAATGCTAAATATATTGTATAACCTAAAATTTTAACTGGGTAGAAATACACTCTGTGAGCTTCACTGTTCCTTTCAAGTAGAATACACTCAGATCAGTATTTTGCAGGTGCATGGCTTGTTTAAAATGAGCCTGAAGTGTATGTGTATGTGAGGTGGGAGAGAGAAGGAGAAATTGTAGACTCAGCAGTACCTTGATGTTAGAAGATGTGCAAAGCATGGTATTTATTGTGGTACACTAGGCCATAGCTGTGGAATTAAGAGGCCAGATTGAAATAACAGCCACCAGGTAATAATAGTGTGTCTTTGGATGGATTACATATGTACTTGTTTTGGTCTTTAACTTATGAAGTGAGTATAGGACGTACCTTGCAATGTTGTTTTGAGCACTGAGAACCCTACAGAAATATTCCTGGCCCAACAGTCTTTGGTTCATCCCATTGTAATGGGGTAGCACCAGCTAAATTCATTCTGTGATGACTTTTTGGCTCATCAGCATACTTCTGAAAAATGAAGTTTCAACATTTTCAAACATGTTCTTGTAAAACTCCAGATATTTTCCTTTGATAAGTGGAATGAATAACTTTCAAATTAGGTAAGAGCAAAGGGCTTCTTTGGATCTGTAACTAGATAGAGATCATGGCATGAAAGAATTCCTCCTCTACAGGGTCCTGCTTCTCGTCAAAGCTGTCTTGTTTCACTTGTTACCCAAACTAGCACACTTAAGCTTATATAGGTTGGTAGATCAGAGGAGTCTTGGAATTTTATTTGTGCATGTGCCTCACTAGAAGTTAGCATGTCCCCCTCTTTGCTTGTTGCCCAAATGAAGGGCTTAAGATTTTCTTACTGGTTCATACCACTCATGACTGTGCTGTAGTGTTGTAACCAGATTTTGTTGTTGTTTTTTGAGACAAGGTCTTTCTCTTTAATTCAGCATGGCCTTGAACGTACTGTGTAGCCCAGGCTGGCCTCAAACTCGAGATGATCCTCCTGCCTTAGCTGCCCAAGTGCTGGGATCACAGGCGTGTGCCACCATGCCTGTTTTATAATCAGATTTTATGTAGGTAACACTTTGGATAAATTTTGGGTGTGTTTTCTTAGGTATTAAACAGGCTTGAAGGGTACTGTGTGGGAGCACTTGTAGGGCTGTCTTTGACAAAATTCTTTACAATTTTTCTGGATGTGAAATTGAGGAAAAGCAAAAGTGTGAAAAAACCATTTTCTTACGGGAAATCATGAATTATGTTAACCATACCAGCTTTAGGGAAGCATATGTGATTCTCAGTGTGGAATCTATTGAACATTCTGAGAAGTTAGGTGTTTTTCAGGGATCACACAGATACGGATTTCCAGCACTGGCCTGGCTTTAATGACAGGAGGCTCGAAGTCCCCAGTGTTGGCTTTCAAATGTGTATGTCCAGTGGTGACTATCTGGAAAGGAATCTAAGGTCTCCTTTTTAAAGGATTCAGAAGCATTACCTTGAACCTCAGTATTTTTAATTTTTAAAAATTAAGCAGAAATAATTGGTTAGAACAATACAGTTAATGAGTTATATACTTAAAATGAATTACACTCACAGCTTGTACTGTTAAAGCACCAAAAATAAATAACAGAATTCTGTCTTCTCTCCTGCCTACAGTGGACCTGAACATGTCTATAATGATTTCTAGGTGGGGTCCTGTGATTCCATGTAAAACAAATGAACAAAACCAATGGCTGAATTAGGAAATGTTAGTGGAAGCAGAACGTCATTGTCTTCATAAGAGGGAACATATGTTGACAATTTAGGCTTGTAGGCCTGGGGATTCTGCGTTGTTAAGTGGAGTCTGCTGTGGGTACTCCTGACATTTGATTCCATTTGAGTCTGTGCCAGGGCTGTGCAGCGTTCTTGATGTGTGTTACCTCATTTTCTCCTCAGTGACAGTACTGGGTCATTAATACCAGTGTGTGTCATCGTTGGTTCCCATTTGTCCTGAAGAGGATTATTTCTCATTAATCAAATCATGGCCCAAGAGCTGTGCAATAGTTACTTACTGTTTGGTTTTGTGGGTTTCTGTTAAGGATCTGCATTATTCAGAGTGCCACCCCAACAGCAAGACCCCAGCCTAGTGTTTCACCTTACCCCATGCGGGGGGATGTATGATCCTGGGGACACTGAGACCTTCTGGGAGCAGGTGACATGAGTGAGTGGGTTGAGAGTGAGGCTCTCTTCCTGGGCACTGCCCTAGCAAGCACTGGTGCTTCATAACCTGGTCCTTTGGAGCCCTCCCTGGCCTCCTCTGTTCCCCCTGAGCATTATTTTTACCCACTGTATCGGCAAAAGATAGAAAAAGTGTCTCCTGGATTTGAATTTTTTTTTTTTTGGTACTGAGAATCTAACTCAGGACCTTGCACTTGCCAGACAGGAGCTTGTGCCACTAGCTTGAGCTAGACCCCCGGCCCTTATTCCTGGAGACCAGCGCTGAGTTAGGGTTAGCCTTTGCAGTCAGCATCCTTCTCGGCCCTGGAACCAGTTAGGATCGCCGAGGCCCCAGCGTCCTTTGTGAAGTTGCCGTGTTTCACCTGGCCCCATCTGCACATCATCCACCGCACCCTCTTCTCTCCTTTCCTTCTTCTCTGCCCTGCTCGTCCCTTTTTATTTGGAATGAAATACATCTTTTCTCTCAAAATTTGCTTTTTGTTCCCCTTAGTAGGGCTTTTTTTGGGAGGCTTGGGATTTTTTTTTTTTTTCTTTTGGTGTTTTTTTCTTTTACAAAGTTGAACAAGACACCCAACTTCAATTTTTAATTCTTAATGCAGACATCTTTGTAGTAACTTATTTGTTCTCCTGTGGCTTTTAAAGTGTTTGGTAGTTAATAACCCAAAAATTATCAAAATACTTCACTACCAGTATTCCAGAACCTTTACAAAGTGTCAAGAAAAAAATATTTTAACCTGGCATGAGTAATGAGCCGGGACTAATTGGAAATAGTGGTCTGCTGTAAGCTAGCATATCTGAGAATGAAATACATTATTGAATAGACCAGTAGAATTTTGCTTTTAGGTAGAGATCTATTAGAAAAAACTGGAATGGAATGGAAATGAAATTTAAAGTTTAAAATATGAAAAATTATGAGAATGCTTTCAGTTCCTTCTGTGCTTCCTGAATCTGAAAGACAGCATTAGCAGCGTGGAGGTTGTCAGTATGACTCTGCTTTATATTTTACCGCATACACATGTGGACGCCTCCTGAGGTCCAAGGTGCTGTCCATGGGAGTGATGGCTCATCCTCAGTAGCTCTGTAGAGGCACAGAGACAGATGTGGAGAGCTCCAATTTTTATAAAGCTCTACCAAAAATGTAGCATATTCAAGTACGTATTACTCTTGCATTTTTAGGAGAAACAAAATAAGAGCTACTGAGCAACACTCATGATTATCACAGTTGACTGCCAAGATGTTGGCCCTCAGGTTAATACCAGTAGACACCGAACATGATTGTTTAAATTAGATATTTGATTTAAATAATGATGGTTATAATAACGGTGTACAGGGAAACAAAAAATACCAAGTGCTGTATCTGAGAGGAGGCAAATTAATTTTTTGTTTGAAGTTGTGTAATATAGAGGAAAAACAGTTGAAGGATGTTGAGTACACCAGAAGGTTAATGGTGATAATCTCAATGCTGAGCAGTTTAGTAATAGATTGTGAATACTTTTAATTTGTTCTATTTATAAGCATGTGTGTGTGTGTGTGTGTGTGTGTGTGTGTGTTGTATGGATTTGATGTGAATCTGATGTTTCTGGGGATAGTGATTTTTTTTTTTAACCTGACTAGTTTTACTGGGTATAGAAGTAGAAGAGAGAGAACAGAGAAAACCCTTCACCAGTACTGTATTTGCTGCTGTCAAGGCAAACTGAAAAGCAGATGCCTTTTTCAAGTTGTGCGTTGGTAAAATTGTGTTAGCATCATGATTAGAAATGTTTTCAGTTCTCTTCATTTTCCTTTTGCACACATGGCTTTTTTTTCCAAAGTCATTTATTCGCTAGTTTGCGTAGCGTGACCGAATGTTCATGTTAGAAAATGTAATCAGATGGGGAAAAATAGGCCCTAAGTAAGTAACAGTGGTACCTTGGTTCGCAAACCAAATTGGAGAAGAAACGAATCAAATTTCCCCATAAAATCAACAGTGAACCTAACCACTGAATTTGATTCATTTCTTGTCCAACTCAGTTTATGACCAGAATCATGAAAAGAATCAAGTTTGTGAACCAAGGTTCCACTGTCTCACATTACGGGAACCACCTGAGAGCACGTTAGCGTACATCCCCTTGGTTCACTTTTACATTGACATCTGAGAATATGGTGTAGCTTGATTGTAGTAATACGGTTTGGCCATTGTTCTGGCATGTGGGCATTTCTGTATGTTAAGGGTTTTAATTATATTTTGCGTTAGATTTGTATCTAAAGTTTTACTTCTGAAAATATTTTTGAACTAAATTTTGTAGCTAATTCATCAGAATATAGTATTTAAAATTTAGCACAGGCTTTGATGGGGGGAAGTTGGACTTTTCTTTTAGCTGAGAGTAACCAATTCTCAGTGGGTGCAGTGGTCCACTCTGTTTTAGCGTTGACAGGCACTCGCAGTGCACACCTCTGCAGCAGCTCTACATTCATCTCCCCACTCCCCCCGTCGAGTAAGTGTTCCTGAAAATCATGGGCAGAAATCCAGAAGTTAAAGTCAGTTATAAAATAGAATAGGCTGGTAGTTTACTTAAGTTTAGAAGCATTTAATTAGTGGGTAAAATCGTCTTATAAATGCCACAAGACTTTTTAGTTTCCAAAGACTGTAAGGAAGCTTAATGCTTTCTTAATTTGAATGTGCTACAGTTTATTTGGGGAGCCTGTTCTAAGATTTGGAATTACCCCTGAAAGCCATTATACCAGCTTGTTTTAGAAAGTATGTTTCCTTAAGCTGTGCTCTTTGTAGCACCCCCTGCCACCACCGCCACCACACACACAGCGGGGAGCAGGCATTTCAGGAATTTATACTGCGATCTGCAGAACTGCAGAATCCAGAACTTGTCCATTGTTTCTGTTGGAAGCAAAGCCTGGAGTCCTGTTTTAATACCATAAGCAACTTAAACCCAGAGGTTTTACTTTTGTAATTTGCCTCTAGGATTAGACAGCTCTTGGTGAGTGTAACTGCAGAAAACGATTTGTAATTATGCCAGAGGAGCTTAGCAGATTTTTTTTTTTTTTTTTTAACTATCAGGTACATTCCAAAATTATTTTAAGCGAAAAAGAAATCTGTAGAAGATGTGCAACCTGTTACTTTCATAAAAAACAACCGTCACAGCACTTTAGAGTTTCAACTGGGACAGCCCTGGTGGCTTGTCTTCCCGCTGATCTCCCCTCCGCCACTTTTAACAGGCACTTCTGACCCCGTCCCCACATCCCCTAGTGTGACAGTAGTGGCTTTTATGGAAGCCCTCTGGTCAGTGTTTGAGGTACTGGTCTCATTCAGTCCTGCTGCCCATTTTCTGCTTTTCATCACTGATTTTTGGTACCTTGTAGGGTACCTGCTGTAAAGCCTACAGCATGGATATTGCAATGAACATTTTTCCTTGTGGAAAAGCCTGGTTTTATGTATCCATGTCCAGTTCTCCTCTCTGCTATCAGACCAACTGCAGAACGTCAAACCACCAAATATAAAACAGAGCTGAGGTCTGACTCCACATCTACTCTTCTTCTTGTACTCAACATCATCTGACCATTCTTTAAATGACGGCTTTTCTATTACCCATCAACTCTGCTTCCTTACTGACATCTATGAGGGGTCGTGGTCTTTTAAAAAAAACTCATAAAGGAGTCTCACATGCGCTTGGTGTTTTGCTCCCAGTTAGACCTTCCCCTCTTGCTTTTGGAATTCAAACTTGTCTTTGACGTACATGTCCTGCGTGCTGATACCAGTCCATGGCTAGGCTACCATCAAGAAAAAGCATCTTCTCTTTTGAAAAAGTGAAAAGCTATATGATGAACTTGTATACTTTAGTGAATTTCTCACAGTTGTGTGAGATGCATATGACGTTTTTGCCTCTCCTTTCTAAAAGATACAAAACCTAGAAAGTGTACTGAGAGGCCCGAGGGGACACAGGCTAGCATGTTGAGTGGGATGGGACCTGAAGTCTGTTTTACTGCTGACTTGTGAGATTTAAGGCCGTTCATGTAATGGAATGAAGCTCAGAGGGGTGTGCTTCTGAGATTTGGGAAGCCACGTAGGATTCAGGGCCCCACTCTTCCACAGTCTTCCGGTTATTCTCTCTTACCTTTTATTTTTGCAGTACTAGGGATTGATCGTAGTAGTGTCTTGTGCCTCTGGGTAAGCTGTATTTCCAGCCCCTTGTACTACCTTTTACTGTAGCTACATTATCCCATGTCTGCCTGTTCCCTGAGCTCCTGTGTCTTCTCTTTGTATTGTGTATTTGTTGAAGCCTTTACTCCACCTAGTGTGAAAGCCTTTTGCCAGGCTTCAGATTTCTCATGGGAAGTGTAGGAATGACAGGTCATCACACTGTCACCTGTGAAGAGGAAGGTGACGAAACACTAGATTTGTAGTTAGGAGGTCAGTGGAAACCTTGGGAAGTGGCGTTCTACTGGAGCAGGTTGGACGGAAGTTCAGTTGCAGGAAAGGCCAGCTGAGCAGTGAGGACCAGAGAGAGCAGATACAGCCCATCTTTCGGGGAGTTGGTGTTGAGCCTATATGGGGCTGCTCCTGTCTTTGACCTTTCATTGCATAGTTGTGGAACTCCAACAGGTGGGCTGCTGGTTTGCAATCAGCTGTATCAAAGGTGAGCCTACCAAATGAAGCTCAGGCAGCCCTGCCTTCTGTGCTTGGTATTTAATTCTGATTTTACATTTTGGAGTTGGATAGCTCCCAGTGAAGAGGCGGCACATGGAGAGTTTCATCTAGTTCTAAACTGAATTCTGTTAAATCACTGAATGCACAACCCTTCATTGTTGTGATAAATTTTTAATGTAACTTGAGCAAGCCTTCTAGAATTTTGCATTTCCTTTGGTGCCTGAACATTTTTAAGTAAAACATTCTATTCTCCAGAATTTCCTGGTATTTGTCTAGTTTATTAGAATAGTAGAACATAGTCCAGACCTAGGTTAAATTATTCATGTGCTGCTTCAGGCAATTTTGATTTTGCAACTTGCACCCTGGATACCAGCAGTATAATGCTGTCTGTTGTCTGAGAAAGTAATTATGGCTGCTCAGTGTCTCTTTTGTAGCTATTCCACTAGAAAGTCATGTTTCATTAATATTATTGAGTGATGAGTCACTCCTGGTTCAGATCAGGGTCTCTGCTGTTAACCAATAATTTGTTTCTGGCGTAAAACAAAATCATGGAAAATGTGACACTCCAATTTGATTGTTACTCCTTTGCTATAAATGCAGAGGACATCTTTATGTAATTTATTTAATTTTGCAATTGAGATAATGGATGTAAAGCATAAAAAAATAAGGGATGCTTATTAAGCCATTATTGGTCTTAAGAAATAACTGTGGGAGAAGGCACTGTTAGCGTTATCCTTGAGTTTTAATTCTGGCTTCAGAGTTAGTGTGGTTTTGTGACCGAGGGTGGATAACTCCTAACTCTGTATCTTGGGGGTCTCCTCTAAAAGGAGAGTTGGGACTTCTAGGTCTTCTAACAGAATTAAGCCATATGGCTGTCAAGTTACAACTATAGGCATGGTACGGGCCCAAGAATGAGTATGTGGCATTGGTCCTAACTTTGGCAACTAACTAGTTAGAAATTAACTTGTTTAGTATGTGAGAACCTTGGTGCAGTAGATAACTGCTGTTTTCCTTCTGTTTCACCTGCTCGTCTTCATCTTTGTGTGTTTCTTCACCTTCTGTTTATAAAGCTTTGTCCTGTCCTTCATGCTTTTCTTTGTGATCATTTCCATTTCACTTTCTTTGTGTTTCATTCCTGTATCTTTCTTGTCTAGACCAAGTGGAGCAGCCAGCTGGCAGTAGCGCCATGTAGGACCCTACGGGAGCTCAATGGTAAGTGCACTCGTGTACTTGCCAGGCACCTAGCAGTGCCTCTTGCCTTGCAGACAGAAGCTGGGCAGGTGCCTTTCCTTTGTGAAAGTTCTAATAGGTTTGTTTGCTTTTTGTTTTTAAATTTGATGGCGTATAGGATAGAACTACTGATTCAAGAACATGTAGCAAGTTCCCCCACCTGTTGTTGAGACACCGGCTACATGTGTGAGCAGGAGCCCTAGTTCTACCATTTCTGTCACAAGCTGATTTATGCCTTTGTGGCCCCAGCCTTAAGTTTCTTCCACAAACTAGTAGATAGGACAGGTGTGTTATGATAAACTTTTCGTCTCCGGTCTAAGGCCCTAATAGAAAATCATTGAAGATGGCTCTGATTAAGGTTGATGAAATTGTTTGATGTGTCAGATAATTTCAGTTCCGTGAATGAAAGGTCTTTGAGTCATACTAGAGATATATCATTGATCACCAAGTTATTTTGGTGATAAATCTAATTGTTCCATTCCTTCATTTTTATTAGTGTTATCCAAGTAGTTATTGTCACTTTTAATAAACACATAGCCTACCAAGTCCTGCATGTCTTTAGTGACTCAGAAACACCACACATTGGCGTAGCCCATTGTCTCTGAATCTGGAGAGATTCCCTCCCTGGAGATTGTGCTTGTCACAGTTGCGGGGGAGTGCACCAATGACGTGGTAGGTAGAGCCCATAGGTGCTCCAAAACATTCTCCAGTACCTCGACAGACCACCACAACTGAGAATTGCCTGACTCCAAACGCCATCACATGCGGTTGAAATTTTGGGGTACCCCAGAGCCATCTCTGGCAAGCATACTCTTGTTAGTTCTCTGAATGAGATCGGGTGCGGGAGCTGTTCCTACTGCAGGTGGCCTCTTCTCCGTGGGTTGTGTCTCCATGGCCATGGCTTTCAAGGCAGATACGTGGAGGCACAAAAGGAATTTTGCTCCCATTAGGTTTGGGGAGTCCAGAAATGGGCATTTGACCTTTTTTTAGGCTGCGAGTAAAAATAAAGCTGTACCTTTCAGAAAGTTTTGTGTCTGTGTCTTGAGTAGATTGTAATGAATAGTAGTGTTAAAATTGTGCTTTGTTTTATTACAATAGAAGCCTAGAAATCTTGTCATTCACATGCAAACCAGTGTGCTTTGTGTTTTTCTTTGACCCGCTACTGCGCTAACTGCGCTAACTGCTTTGTGCCGCACTTGGGGGTAAGGACTGTAAGGTTATGCGGAAAGGCCAGCTTTGGACTGTGCCTCTCTATTTTAATTTATTTACAAACCTCATGTGAAGTAGAAAATAAGTAGTCGCCAAGAGTCACTAAGCAAAGGTCACATTCCTTGGCTTGCTTGGGTATGTGAGGTAGTGCAGATGCAAAATTTTTGTGGTTTTGATTCAGGGAAAAACGTCTGTGATTCTTAATTCATATCCCCCCCCTTCCCGCCGCTCCTGTGGCTCTAGGGATTGCATCCAGGCCCTTCCCACTGAACTGTATCTCAAGCCGTTTTTATTTTGAGATAAAAAGTTTGACTAAGTGGCCCAGGCTGAGTTCAGATTTGTGATTCTCCGGCTTCAGCCTCCCAGACTATTGGGATTAGTGATGTGCAGCATCATGTAAGTCTGTCCAGACTCCGTTGGTTGAGTATAGCTTTTGAATGGAGCATCTGAGGCGGTGTCAGAGGCCCTCCACGTGGTAAAGAAGCTGTGGGTTTGCTCGGATTCCACCTTCAGTACCAGCCTTAGGTCCTGCTGTGTAGGCAGCTGGTCATCTTATTCGCGTGTCTGTGGGGACTTGTATAGTGTTTGCTATCTGTAATCAGATACCCACAGGGAGGGCCTATGTCATACTGGGGACGAGAGAACTGGTTAAAAGGAGAGAAGCCAGATTTCCTTAAACAACTGAATCCCTCCAAAGGCTTTGTCGTCATTACCTATAGGAAAAATGGTGTTAGCCTGCCTAAGGAAAAAAGAATCCTAAGCGTGCACCCTGTGGAAAGGTGTCTGTGTGTGTGTTTCTTACAGAGGGGGTTAGTTTACAGTTCTCTGCCTGGAGACGTGAATCCACCGTTGCCTGTAGACCCTGGACTTGGTACCAGGATGTGGTTCTTGTGAAGTGTATGCTTGTGTCCCAGGCTGCATCTTAACTGCAGATGGAAATAAATGCGTGGGCATGTTGTCAGCAAACTGAGTGAACTCCTGCTACTGTGGTTGCCCCCCCCCCCCAAAAAAAAAAAATATATATATATATATATATATACACACACACACAGACACACACCTGTTTTCTTACTGACTGAAAAATTAGTCCCTTGACAAGGTGTTTTAGAATTGACTCTGTAAGACTAACAAGCTAAATGACTATGAAGCATTTAGTGCTTTTTTTCTTTTTTGTTCCAGCTCTTAAATTTTTATCAGAACTGGGTGGCGTTTTTTTAGGGTTGGCACTTGCTTTGTACTATAATTTATTTCTCTATTTTTAACCACCTTTTCAGTGATCCTTGGTGTCTCTCATCTCTCTTCAGTCTAGTGTCTGCATCTTTGCTGATTATAGCCCTCTCTGGTGATTCACGCTTATGGAGAACATAATTTTCCATGTGTTCCAGAAGCAGAGTAGTTTCTCGTTTGTGATTTTACTAATTCTGAGGTGCGCATGGCAGGGAGCTTGTTCCAGAAGAGGCAGGGTGGCCCGGGGGCTTTGGGGGGGCGTCCTGTCTGGGGAGAGCAGTGCCCTGAGACATAGGGGCAGGGACGATGCGCACCTGTCTGCATCCGAATTCTGGAAAACATCAGGGCGCGGAAAAAGAAATTTGGAAATTAAAAACTAGCGAAGGAGGGCTACCAGTTGTGGGTTAGTCCTCAGAGACCAAGCTTCTGAACCTGCGGTCCACGTGGCACTCTTAGTGGTAGCGCTCTGTATTCAGTACCTTTGGGACCTCCGTTCATTGTTCAGCTTCCCAGAGAAATGTTGCATTTTAATCTTACCTTTTAAATTACAGAATCACTTGGAATGCAGTTAGCATTTCCTGAATTTTAGCCCCTGAATTGTTAATGAAACACTGAACTGTGCCGGACTTAGAGAGGCACATCCCTCAGGGCCTTCTGAAGGCCATGCTGACTGACAGTGAATTATTGATAACCTCTCTGCATTTGATATTTGAGCCATTGTGCACATGGATCCCTTGTAATTCGGCAGAATCTCTACTTCTGTTGTTTTGCTTTGACAAATAGGAATAATCACGTCTTAACCAGAATGGCCCCAGGTTATACTACACAGTATTGTTTTTCTCTAATCTCCTTCTTTCAATAATTGCCAACCCTGTGACTTGCGCAGTATTAAACTCAGTGTTGTTAACAATCTTTGAGTTTAATATTGTTAACTTTTTGAGACTATAGTATGTTAATTTAATAGCTATTACATTTGTAAGGGAAACTAATGCCTGACATTCTAAAAGATAGAAGATTCAAACATATTTTTTTTCT
The DNA here is from genome assembly GCF_000276665.1 of Chinchilla lanigera. NCBI lineage: Eukaryota > Metazoa > Chordata > Mammalia > Rodentia > Chinchillidae > Chinchilla > Chinchilla lanigera. The sequence continues at coordinate 4,047,961 of NW_004955527.1, read as the reverse complement.
GGCAAGACTTGAAAATATCCACATTCATCATTTCTTTCATTAGGAATCCACAGTGATAATTGCCCAGGAATACAGTTTGCTATGATGGGGTTAGTAATTATCTCCTTCAAGAATTCAGGATGATAATGAATGAATGAATGAATGAGTAAATAAATGTTGTGTTGCAGGGAAGAAAAAATCCCAGGAAAATAAAAACAAAGGAAACAAATCCCGAGACATACAGCCGAAGACAAGTGAGCCAGATTTCACCCCTGCAAATATGAGAGATTCTGCAGAAGGTAAGCTTGTGACTTTGGGCTTGTCTGATTTGGGTGTGTGTTACCACTTAACTTTGTGTCTGCCTTTCTTGAGAATCATCCAAGAACTACAAAGGGGGTTGGAATGTTAAACAGCAAAAAAGCTGCCTAAATTTCGTACCTTGAATTGGACCTTCCACATCCTACTTTCCCTTTATTAAATTACTAAAGAGCCTCCTTGTTGAAAAGCGAAATTATTCTCGTTAAAATAAAATGAAACATACTACATGATAGCATTTATAAAGAAAGTAAAGTTCAAAGCCATCAGAACAAATCTATGGTGGTAAAGGGCAAACTGGCGGAGACGTGAGGAGGCTTCTAGGATACTAGCAGTGTCCCGTTATGGATCTGTGTGGTGGTTACATGGGGACATTTACTTTGTAAAAATTTCAGCTTGCTATATGCTTTATGATGTATCCACTTTAACATGTCCATATTTTACACTTTAGTAAAACATGGACTTTAAAAAAAAAACCTTTGATTTTATGTAACAGAATAAAAATACGGGATTTTTTGCTAGAATTTAAATTCTTAATTTATCTTTTTGTGTTGCTTGTCAGAAGATTTTGTTACAGACTCTCTGAGGCTTAATATTCTATGCCTTTCTTGATGTAAGAATCTGTAGAAAGACAGGGGTTACAGGTTCGTAGGAGAGAGAACTTGCTGTGGGCTCACTGTGGTTGAGGCGCTGTTGGGACTATTCATGTAGAAACGAGGGAGGTGTGTCTTCAATTGTTACGGGCAGATTTATGCCAAGACCAGGGCTTGCTCAAGTGTTGTTCATAGCAATGTAAACAGGCAAATTTCAGAATGCAGCCTTGTGACTGTGTCAAGAAATATTTGTAGAAGGGGGAAAATCAACAAAACATTTTAGGTGCCTTTATAGCCATTTTATTAGCACAGTTTGTGATGATGGTATTCATAAAGAATTGTAGTTTTCTTTGCCCTTTTATGAAGCAAGAACAATGGAGTTCACTGGGACTAGGTACAAATGACTCCTGGGTGGCCTGGGAAGTCATTGTGTTTTAAGACACAAGGGGTTGATTGGAGGGAGCAGAGATCATCTTCCCATCTTGGTCCCTAAACCTTCCTTTGTGCTTTATGTCAGTGAGTAATAAATACCTACCTTGTTGGGGAGGAGCGGGTGGGAATAGATGAGATGCATTCATGTCCCAGGTCCTTGGAAAGCTAGGTTCTGCTTCGCAGTACCAAACTTTAAGAACAAAAAAATTACTAAAGGACTTGATTAAATTGGTGGCAAAAAAAAAAAAAGAAATGCTTTTTTCAATAATTCAAAAGGCCGGGGATGTAGCTCAGCAGCACAGTACCTGCCTGGCAAGCACAAGGCCCTGAGTTGTATTCCTGGTACCAAAACAAAAAAGAAAGAGAAATAATTCAAAACAGTTCCTTTTTCCTTCTACACCGTGATTTCCTGAGAACAAAGAGGCTTACTCCTGCCTGCCTGTTTCTGGCTCTGCTGTCCAAAGGGAGGTTGGTCCTGTATAGTGTAGTTGTTGGCCTCCTTGAATGTTCTGCATTGTCCTCAGCAACTGGACTATAAAAAGTGCAAACAGTTCGGGCTCTCTTGGTGTTCCCCACACCCCGTTCTGTGTAAAACTCAGCAGCCTGCACTAATAGATAAACTTCGATGTGGGCCTTACTAATGGATGGAGTTGTACGCTTTTAGGTTCGTAGTAACTTTGACCAGTTTTAAATCTGAGATGGTTCACCAGGCACGGGAAAGACTTTATTCCCTGCGTGTTACATGTAGTGACAGGAAATGCTCCAGAAAGAAATTTCTGAGCTTTAGAGCTAGATTTTCTGTTGCCTTATTCTGACTTCCCTTTTGACTTGAGTCTTTGTTCAAAATGTATTTGAAAAAATAGTCCTTGCTTTGAAATGGATTACCACAATTGCGTGACTGATTTCTGATCTTTTGGAACCCTCATGGAATTTATGAAATTAGTCTGGGGGAGAGGGCTGGTTTCCATTTAGAAGCAGGAGCCTCATTGCTAGTAAATGTGGTATCAGATGGGACAAGGTAGGGCCAGTATTCCATTGCAGGAGCACCAGCACCTGATAATTGAGCTTTGTATTCACCTTACACGGGATGAGCTCTCAGCGTTGGGGGCGCTTCAGTCCCTTCCTTCTATACCCAGGACATTCCCATGTCTGTTAACAGCCTCTTGTGTCTTGACAGATGGGCCACTCCTGCCTGCCTCTCCTGCTTTTTTCTGTTCCCATCTTTTAGCCCATTTTGCCCATCCTAACCAAGATATCAGTCTCGGTCTCCTCATCCAGCAAAGTCCTTCTCCGACGCCCTTAACCTGCCCTATGACCAGATTTCTCAATGGGACACTCCTCCCATCTTCCCAAACACCTTAACGGATATCCACTGTACCCAGACAGGTCCACAGGCGTTTACAACATCCTGCACATTTGGTTCCTCCCTGTGAGCTTTCCCTCTTCTAGCATTGATTCATGCATGCTTCGTGTCAGCTTCCTAGATATTCTCTCTGTAAAGCCTCCTGGCATTATTTCACCCAAAGTAGCTGCACCTCCAGTGCGTTTCCATAGGACACATACTTTATAGGATGGTTGCCTGCAGCTTTGGTTAACATTTTATCTTACTGTATGCTTAGAATTTACCCACATAGAGATATAGATGTGGATACAGATACAGTAGATATTGATACGTTACAAGTGAGGGAAGGATGGATCTCAGCAATCTTTTTTACCTAGTGCTGCGTGTAGTGTGTACTCAGTATATATCTGTCAAGTGATGGGAAAAGTAGCTCCATTTCCTTCTTGTCCCCAGGTTTCCTTCCGAGTACTAGCCCGTTGTGTCTTCCTTTACAGAGAACGCTGAAAGAGATGCTCCCCTTCTCTCTCCGCTCCTTCCATTCTTTTATGTGACCTCCATTAAGGATTTGTTCTCACCATCACGCAGTAGCGGCTGTCACAGTCACCAGAGCTTGTAAAGAGAGTGTTCCGTTCTTAGTTTTCACCCTACCCAGCCCACACTGCACTCAGCTGACCAGTGTCTCCGTGAACCAGGTTTCTTGGCCTGCAGGCCTCACTTGCTGTCCATACACCTCGCTGGCCTTTGCCCACCTTCTCAGTACCGGAGTCACTGGTGGGCAGTGCTGTCTTCTCTCTGCCTTTTCCACCCCGAGGACTTGGATATTGCTAGGCTTAGCCTCTCCATCAAACTATAGATTCATACGAAACTATGCATGTTAAGTCTTTACTTGACCAACACATTGTGTAAGTTAAACTCCAGCACATTCAAAGTAAACTCTTTGATTTCCTTACAGCATTCACACACACGACCAAACCTGCTACTCCTGCAGCCTTACGGTTTAGCGAACAGGATGTGGCTCGTCGTGCCGTCGCTCGTACTGCCTATCACCACAGCCAGTCCACAAGCAGTACTCTGGCTTCATTTCCGAAATATGTATCCGAACTTGAACTGCTTCCTGTCAGCTCCCCCAGCCCCGCCCCCTCTGTGTCACCATGCTGCCCTTCTGGAGCATCGAGCAGGCTTCCCCTGCCCACCTGCCTTTCTCGTCCACCCAGCGTGTTTCATCTTCCTGATAGCAGCTGCAATTCTCTTGGATACAAATCAAATCGTACCACTTCCCCATTAGAGCCTTCTGGTAGCTCCCTGTCGACTCAGTGAAGGCCAGCAGTCTATAACGTCAGTGTTAGTGGTGTCCCTGGTTACCTCTGGTCTCATCTTTGCCCTCCTTCTCTTCCCACCCCTCCCCCAGCCTTACTGACTTCCTTGAACGTGTCTGGCATGGTCTTGACTCTGAGCTTACAAATTTGCTGTTCAGAGGACTTCTCGCCCTCAGATAATTTGCGTGGCTTTTTTCCTTTTATTTAGGCCCCTACCCAGCTTTCATCTTTCTATTGTGTCCTTTCCCCGCCCCCTTTCTCCATGCACACCAGGTTGAGCGGGACATTTCCTGTTTTAGTGCCTCCATAGGCAGTTTAGTCCCAAAGGAGAATGATCACGCATTCAAGAGGCACTAGCAAGAATTTAACTTGGGGATACATTTAGCAGTTTCTTTGTTTCAGTTTGGAATCATGAGAAACAGAAACTTACAGATAGTTTCCTGAAATTCAGTATCAGTGACTCCAGCACAGTTGTAAGCACTGACTCCCAACAGAGCTGTGAGCACCAAACTTTTTTTCATATCTTTTTTAATGAGTACGTATTTGTTACACAGATTAATGGGTTTCCTTTTGGCAGGTTTATACATGCACGTAACATAATTAATCATCTTCGTCCCCAGTCAGTCTGTTGTCCTGCCCTCCCCATAGCTTCACCTTTTTGGGAGAGGAGTGGGGATGGTTTCAGTGTGTGTGATATATTTTGAACAGATTCATCCCCAAGCTCTACAGTTTCTTTCTTTCTTTTTCATTTTCTTTTTCTATTTTAGGAGACAGGGTCTTGCTATGGAGCACAGGCTGGCCTCAAACTCATGGCGAGCCTGCTTCAGCCTTCCAAGTGCTGGGATAACAGGCGTGCACCGCCATGCCTGGCTTACCATTTTTAAGGCTGTAGACATACATGTCTACACACTGAGATGAATCCAAGCGCAGTGTGCGTATTCTTATCTGTTGTATGTCCAGAATGTTGCCTGGCCCAAAGCAAGTACTTTCTAAATAGTTGTTGAAGGGATGAACGAATGAATGAAATGGATTCATAACCAGTTTAACTTATAAATGACTTATATAAGGCGGAATTTATTTACTGCTAACTATACTTATGACACATCTTAGGTGATAATAGGCAGAATCATAGGAATTGACCCAAGAGGGGCTGGTTTTGCCCTCACTTGTGTTTTTCTTCTTGTTCTTTCTAGGTCCTAAAGAAGAGGAAGAGAGGCCTTTGGCTGAAGCGCCTGAACAGCCAACTGTACCGCAGGACGTGGTCAGCCAGGATGCGCTTCCAGAACTGCTGATCCCCCCCGCTGCCTGCGAGCCCCAGCCAGAGCTGGAAGGGAAACAAGAAGCCGCAGACTGTGAGGTGAATGACCTGGAGGAGGAGGAAGAGGAAGAAGAAGAAGAAGATGATGAGTTGGAAGAAGAAGGGGAGGAAGACGCCGACATGCCAGATGAAAGTTCAGTGAAAGAGCCAGAAATACATTGTGACGAGAAGCCAGAGGATTTGTTCGAAGAAACAAAAAGCGTTTCGAATGAAACTCCTGAAGACTCCTCTGAAGTAACTCCTGTCATCGAAATCCCTGAAACTAAAGAGGAGGTCAATGGTGATGTATTTGAAACGTTTATGTTTCCGTGTCAGCATTGTGAAAGGAAGTTTACCACCAAGCAGGGGCTCGAACGCCACATGCATATCCACATGTCTACAGTCAACCATGCTTTCAAATGCAAGTACTGTGGGAAAGCGTTCGGCACACAGATTAACCGGAGACGTCATGAGCGTCGCCATGAAGCAGGGCTAAAGCGAAAACCCAGCGCAGCGGTGCAGCCATCCGAGGACCTAGCTGATGGCAAAGGTTCTGGAGAAAGTGTTGCTGCTAAAGATGAGGCGAATCCTCCCCATCTTGGACAAGACTGCCTGACCTCCAACTCAGAGAAAGTTTCCCAAGAAACAATGCATCCTTCTGCCGTGGAAGAGAATGGGGAAGTGAAGGAATTCCATCCGTGCAAATACTGTAAGAAGGTGTTCGGCACCCACACGAACATGAGACGGCATCAGCGCAGAGTTCACGAGCGCCACCTGATTCCCAAAGGTGTCCGGCGGAAAGGTGGCCTCCTTGATGAGCCGCAGCCCCCGGCAGAGCAGGCGCAGCCCACCCCAAATGTCTACGTACCCAGCACAGAGCCAGAGGAGGAAGGGGAAGCAGATGACGTCTACATCATGGACATTTCCAGCAATATCTCTGAAAATTTAAATTACTACATTGATGGCAAAATTCAGACCAACAACAGCACTAGTAACTGTGATGTGATTGAGATGGAGTCTAATTCGGCAGACTTGTATGGCATAAATTGTCTGCTCGCTCCGGTTACAGTGGAAATTACTCAAAATATAAAGACCACACTGGTCTCCGTAACAGATGACGTTCCTAAAGAGCCTTCGAGCAGCACAAACTGTGAGTCCAAGAAACGGAGGACTGCAAGTCCACCCGTGCTTCCCAAAATTAAAGCCGAAACAGATTCTGACCCCACCGCACCCTCCTGCTCCTTAAGCCTGCCTCTTAGCATATCGACAACAGAGGCCGTGTCTTTCCATAAAGAGAAGAGTGTTTATTTGTCATCCAAGCTCAAACAGCTTCTCCAAACGCAGGATAAGCTGGCTCCTCCTGCAGGGATTTCAGCATCTGAAGTCCCTAAGTTAGGTCCCATGTGTGTGTCCGCACCCGCATCCATGTTAGCCGTGACCTCAAGCAGGTTTAAGAGGCGGACCAGCTCCCCACCCAGCTCTCCACAGCACAGCCCCGCCCTTCGAGACTTCGGGAAGCCCAGCGACGGGAAAGCGGCGTGGTCGGACGCGGTGCTCACTCCCAAGAAGCCCAAGTTAGAGAGTCGAAGCGACTCGCCTGCCTGGGGTTTGTCTGGGAGAGAGGAGAGAGACAGTGGGAGCCCTCCTTGCTTCGATGAATACAAAATATCGAAAGACTGGGTGGCTAGTTCTACTTTTAGCAACGTGTGCAACCAACAACCCCTGGACTTATCCAGCGGAGTCAAACAGAAGGCTGAGGGGACAGGCAAGACTTCGGTCCAGTGGGAATCTGTATTAGATCTCAGTGTGCATAAAAAGCCTTGTGGTGACTCCGAAGGCAAGGACTTCAAAGAGAATCATGCAGCTCAGCCAACCTGTAGCGCTGTCAAGAAAAAGAAACCAACCACCTCCATGCTGCAGAAGGTTCTTCTTAATGAATACAATGGCATCGACCTACCTGCAGAAAGCACTCCTGACGTGACCAGGAGCCCAAGCCCTTGTAAATCCCTGGAAGCCCAGCCAGATCCTGACCTCAGTACTGACTCTCGCTTCTCTACCCCTGCTGCCGAATCCCCCGCCGAAGTGTGTCCCTCGTCACCCGCCCTACAGACGCCTTCCCAGTCGTCCAGTCAGCTGCCTCCTCTCTTGATCCCCACAGACCCCCCTTCCCCTCTGGCGTGTCCTCCTGTGCTAACTGTTGCCACTCCGCCCCCTCCCCTCCTTCCCACTGTCCCTCTTCCTGCCCCGTCCTCCAGTGCATCTCCTCACCGGTGTCCCTCGCCGCTCTCCAACACCACCGCCCAGTCTCCACTTCCAATTCTGTCCCCGACGGTGTCGCCCTCGCCCTCTCCCACGCCTCCCGGGGAGCCGCTCTTGTCGGCTGCTTCACCTGGGCCTCCAACGCTTTCTTCGTCCTCTTCCTCCTCCTCCTCCTCTTCCTTCTCTTCCTCCTCCTCATCTTCATCCCCTTCACCCCCTCCTCTCTCAGCGGTGTCATCTGTGGTGTCCTCCGGTGATAACCTGGAGGCTTCGCTCCCTGCAATAACTTTCAAACAGGAGGAACTAGAGACCGAAAGCCTGAAGCCCAGGGAGGAGCCCCAGTCTGCAGTCAGGCAGGACATCATTCAGGAAACATTCAGCAAAAACTTCATCTGCAATGTCTGTGAATCACCTTTCCTTTCCATTAAAGACCTAACCAAACATTTATCTGTTCATGCTGAGGAATGGCCCTTCAAATGTGAATTCTGTGTGCAGCTTTTTAAGGATAAATCGGATTTATCAGAGCATCGTTTTTTGCTTCATGGAGTCGGGAATATCTTTGTATGTTCCGTTTGTAAAAAAGAATTTGCTTTCTTGTGCAATTTGCAGCAACACCAGCGAGATCTGCACCCAGACGAGGTATGTACACACCATGAGTTCGAAAGCGGGACACTGAGGCCCCAGAACTTCACAGACCCCAGCAAGGCCCAGATGGAGCATATGCAGGGCTTGCCGGAAGACACTTTGGAAACTTCCAAAGAAGAGGAAGAATTAAACGATTCCTCAGAAGAGCTTTACACCACCATAAAGATAATGGCGTCTGGAATAAAGACGAAAGATCCAGATGTCCGGTTGGGTCTCAATCAGCATTACCCGAGCTTTAAACCACCTCCATTTCAGTACCACCACCGAAACCCCATGGGGATTGGTGTGACGGCCACGAATTTCACTACCCACAATATTCCACAGACTTTCACTACTGCCATCCGCTGCACGAAATGTGGAAAAGGTGTTGACAACATGCCCGAGTTGCACAAACACATCCTGGCGTGTGCTTCTGCGAGTGACAAGAAGAGGTACACCCCCAAGAAAAACCCAGTGCCGTTGAAACAAACTGTACAACCCAGAAACGGAGTGGTGGTCTTGGACAGTTCGGGGAAAAATGCCTTCAGACGAATGGGACAGCCCAAAAGACTGAACTTTAGTGTTGAGCTCAGCAAAATGTCACCAAATAAGCTCAAGTTAAATGCATTGAAGAAGAAAAATCAGCTTGTGCAGAAGGCTATCCTTCAAAAAAACAAGTCTGCAAAGCAGAAGGCTGACTTGAAAAACGCCTCCGAGCCGTCGTCTCACATCTGCCCGTACTGCAGCAGAGAGTTCACCTACATTGGGAGCCTGAACAAACACGCTGCTTTTAGCTGTCCCAAAAAGCCCCTTTCTCCTTCCAAAAAAAAAGCCTCTCATTCAGCCAAGAAAGGTGGACACTCGTCACCTGCAAGCAGTGACAAAAACAGTAACAACCACCGCAGACGGACAGCGGACGCGGAGATTAAGATGCAGAACACGCAGGCGCCTTTGGGCAAGACCAGAGCACGCAGCTCAGTCCCTGCCCCGGCCCCGTTACCCTCCTCGTCCTTCAGGTCCAAGCAGAATGTCAAATTCGCAGCTTCCGTCAAATCCAAAAAACCAAGCTCCTCCTCTTTGAGGAACTCTAGCCCGATACGAATGGCCAAAATAACTCACGTGGAGGGCAAGAAACCCAAAGCTGTGGCCAAGAACCATTCTGCTCAGCTCTCAAGCAAAACGTCCCGGAGCCTGCACGTGAGGGTGCAGAAAAGCAAAGCTGTTTTACAAAGCAAGGCCGCTTTGGCGAGCAAGAAGAGAACAGACCGGTTCAGTGTAAAATCTAGAGAGCGGAGTGGGGGCCCCATCACCCGAAGCTTTCAGCTGGCAGCTGCTGCGGACCCAAGTGAAAGCAGGAGGGAGGACAGCAGTGCCAAGCAGGAGCTGAAGGACTTCAGGTAAGCTCAGAGGCTGAGGTGGGGTGAGGACCATGGCTTGCCTGCAGGTGTTTTTATTCTTTTTCTATTTCGTTTTATTTTCCTGTAAATTTTTGACCTGAGTATTTAAAAGAAATAATAACTTTTGGGTAAGTTATAGGTATGAAAGGGATCACTGGTTTGGCAGCCGTAGAAATCAGCAAATAGTTTTTATTTCAGACTTAGGACTCACAGTGGTATCATTTTCTTTAATAGGGCCAGGTATGAATTAAATGTGAAACGGTGGAAAAACTCTCAAAAATACCCCATGTGAAAAGATGAAGTTCTCTCAGACTTCCCTCATATCTTGGGTAATATCTCAGTGTGGGTTTTTTTTGGTGGGGCTGTGCTGGGAATCGAACTCAGGACCTCGCGCTTGCCAGGCTGGCGTTGCGCCGCTGAGCTACGTCCCCAGCCGCACTCAGTGTCTTTGTAGTATTCCTTATCACAGATGACTTCTTAGTTTAAGGTGGATCACCGGTCCATTAGCAAGCCAGCTTGTAGTCTTGTTCAGTGTTTCTGTGCCTTGCTAGTAACAGGGACTGCTTTTATTTTCATGCTTTCTTCCATTGCCAGTGTTTGAATTTTTAAAACTTGCCACATTGGTCAAAACAGAGGACCTTCTTCCTTAAAAATGCCTGTGTTCCTCCCTTCCTCTGCTTCCAGCCCTAGGGAAATCAGCAAGCCGGGTTCCAAAGGGGAAGAAGAGCAGGAGAGGGTGCTCGGAACTACAGGGAGGCAGGACCTCGAGGTTCTCTCGGGCACGTGTGGTACCCAGGGCAGGTCAGCCTCATCTGTCAGTGCCTCTTGCCCCCGGTGATGATACAAGGATTCATCTTAGATTGGAGGTGACCTTTCTGAGTCGCTTAGCCTGACTTGATGTGCATTCTTGGGATTTCTACTGTTTTCCTAACAATGCCCGCAGGTCAGTCCCACGAGGGTTGATCAGCAGACGGCATTTCTGCAAATACTCCTAAATCTTGTTTTTTTCAGAGTACACAGCCTGACCTGGCTCTGGACCTTTGTGGTTATGATTTTCAGTGCCTTACGTTTCTTTGGTATTTCAGCAACCAGAATTAGTGGTAACTGTGGAGCACCCACTATTTAGAAAGGTCATGAGGACACGATTGTGCCATTGTCACTTTAGCATTGATGAGGTAGATTAAGTCATGGCTAAAGAAAGATGTAGAGCCCGGCACACCTATAATCCCAGCACTCAGGAGGCTGAGGCAGGAGGATCACACAGAGCTCAGGGCCAGTCTAGATTATATACCGATACCGTGTCTCAAAAAAACAGGGATTTAAAAAAAAAACAAAAACAAAAACAAAAAAAAGATAAAACAGATGTAAAGAGTAGTATTGGCCAAGGCTGATTTGAATAGCTTACTATAGAAGTAAAGGATCTTTTTTTTAAAACTACTTCTTAAATATGTGAAATAGCTTAGTTACTATAGGTATGATCAGCATGTGGGCTTGGGCCCTGGCGGCCTTCTAGGGGTTAGCCCCGGTGAGAAGCCTGCTTTGCCTCAGCAGCTTACCTATGTACCCGCGTGTGCTCAGCCTGTGTCTGCAGATTCCACACCAGCACATCATGGAGCTGTGTCCTTTTCAAGGTGCTGTCTTAACAGAATATGCCACCATTTTCACAGATTGTACTAAAAAAGGCTTTAGAACATCCTGTTTAATGTTTTTTTTTGTCTCTGACGTTATCTAAAAGACTCACTCACTTTGTACTCGGCAGTATTTATACAACTTAAGGATAAAGTTCATATGAAAAAACTTTAGGTCCTGTTAACAGAGCTGAGTAACTGTGCGTTTAAGAAATTTATTCACTTAACCTCTTACCCGGTGCTTGCAAGAGCCCTTCAGCCTAGCAAGTGCTAAAGTACCTAAATAAGAGTGTCTCTCTTCTTTCCTCCAGTTAATTTTATTTTGCTTCGTTTGATGGTTAAGAGGTTCACATTACTGGTGTGAAATTTATCCTACAGGGAAGCACAGGAGAATCAGATAAGAAAATGCTGGTACGGTTGTATTAGATGGTAGCTCGGCCTCCCTTTTGTGAGTTGCTGGAAATGTGCTGTGGATACATTGTAGTACAACAGGACTCTGTATTTTGACTCTGGACACAAGAGCGGGCATTTCGTCAGAGTTGGTTTTGGTCTTCTTAGTACAAAACTGGGATTCCTAAGCTCAGACCCACGGCGTGTGTAAGACAGTTGCCATTAACATCTTGCCAGGGCTGTTCTAGAGTGGGCCTCATCTTCCGTGTGTGTGTTGTACTTTGTTGATAAGGAGTTGTTTTACTTGCAGTTGGCTTTCCTTCAGTGTGTTTCTACTTGGGAATTTGTTCAGAAATGGTTCAAGGGCCCAAGATACCTCTCTTACATGATGAGAGATAACTTGCTTTCCCCCTTGTTTCTGGTGGTTTTGCTTTGCATTCCCTGTTGCACACAGAGGGTCTTGTCACAGACTGACAGCACGTCTTTTTCCGACTTACTTCTTTACAACAGGGTGTATGATCTGGTCCTCTGCACTCAGGTTTTTGCATTTGAAATCTAGTTTAGGATTTCGTAAGTACTGCCATGAGACTGCAGTAGAGGTTTCCTGTTTACCATGGAGAGCTTAGCAGCTTCACCAGCTTTGTGTCATTCAGGGTATGAAAAAAAGCCGTGTGTCCCACGAAGTCCCTTTCTTAAGACAGAGCAGCAAAGGAAAGCAAGCATGCCACCGTGCCCAGCTTGTCATCTGCCTCTTAATGACACAGTCCTCCCTGAGTTAGCAGTCACGGCCTGGCCGAGGCTTCTTGGTGGTGCTGAATTTAAGTTGTGTGAAGGTTCATTTCCACAGCTCCAGGGAGGCCCATTTTCACCCTTGGAGATCCCAGGATGTTTTCACATCCTTAATGCTCTTTGTAGAGCACAGTGTGTTCTTTTTATACTGAGCTTCCATTGCAGCCAGTCTCGAAAACTTAAACAGAGAGAAGCAGAATGAAATGCCAGACCAGGCTGTCTCACGTTCTGTGAACTGAGGAAGAACTGCTCCCCCTGGCCCCAAACATCTCTGCTGCACCACTCAGAAAGGTTCCTGCTGGTATTTCTTCCAGAGCCTGTGTTTTGGGGATAGGATGCCTGAGTTCCTAAATAGCTTCAGAGTCATTTGTATGTTGCTGTCCCTTTAACATTTGTCTTAACGGTCTCCTCACCTTTTTCTTTAACATGGTCAATTCATTCAAGGTTGTGTTATGTTGTCATTTATCTTCAGTTTTCTTATTTTCTAGGAACTTCCTGTAGAAAAGTCCCCAAAACAAAACAAACCTTAATTGACTAAAAGATATTGCATGCTCAACTTAGAATAAGCACTACGGCCAAGGATACGAAATCTACCAAGCTTGCAAGACCAGTTGAAGCTGACTCAAAAGTCGTAACATACAGCTGATTGCCTCCAGGCTTCTTGCTGCCCTGGTTAGAGTCAGGCATCCGCTCCTTCGCTGGCGCCCACACACGTGCTGGGCTCCCGGGTGATTGACATCCAAAGAAAAGGGCACTGTCAGTCCGGCTAGATGAACTGGCTCCTCGTCACGGGACTGGGAACTCAGATCTGAGTGTGGCCCTTATCTTTGGCCCATAGCAGAGAAGGGAATGATTTGATCTTCACCTTGCAAAGCAAGTTCTCTGTTTTACCAATCTATTGTAGATTTCAGGGAGACAGATTCAGATGCACTCATTTAAAAACATTTGTTCACACACCAGCTCTTGATGCCTTTCTCTTAAACGAACTACAGACAGACAGAGTGAGGCCTTTGGCTGATCTCTAACCCCGCCGCCCCCTTTTTTAAAAAAAAAAAATCACAAGCAGATTGCCAGCATAACGGAGAGGAAACCAGACTGGATATGGACTCTTTTTATGCCTCTTCTAGTGTCATGTTTGTATATCCAAATGGATATTATCCTCTCAGATTATTATCTGGCACTAATTTATAACTATTATATTATGAGAGTATGTAGCAATATATCAACACACAGGCTGCATCCCAGGCCTGTATAGATGTATGTCTACATGTAAGTATCCATGAATTTACTTACCAGGTTTTACACTTCAGTCTAATAGAGATTAAAACAAATTGGCTTCTTCCTGTATCTATGAGAATCATTTCTCCATGCATTTTATGCCTCCCCCCAAATTCATGACTGAGTTGGTGGAAGATGGCTAGGTTGTTTTTCATATTTTTTTTTTTGTTCTCAACTTTAAAAAAGTAATCTACCTCTTAAAAATCTGTAGTTTTAAGACTTGTTTGGTGAACTTGTGCCAGTTTAACCCTTTCACTTATCATTCCCATTTTGTTACATTTCTGTTACGGGGACTTTATGTTGAAATACTGTATAAAGCATTTGTAGCAGTTGAAAAATAAAATATTTAAAATTATTTAAATTGTTTTGGACGCTTCAATTGTACTATATGTGATTACGTTTTATTTTTTGTTTGCATTGTTAATCTGGAGAGTGTTCCTGTATTGAAGTTTGCTGTTAGTTATTTTATTGCTTCTTGTTGGAGAGTGCTATGAAAGATGATGCTAATGGAAACATTAAAATTTACAACTTGACGTACAAAAGGGGTTGTTTGTTAATTCTAACCAACGTAGCCTTGAGAGGGAGAGAGGAATTACTGACAGACGAGGTGGTGTGTGCCGCTGCTCCCCTTCTAGCATCAGGCACACCACTGGCTGGTCAGTTGTGTAAAAGACTTCTTAATGCTGTAACCGCAAACACAACAATTAGGGGAGAATCTGAATGATACATTTCACCTAATTGTAACCAATAAAAACTTTCTGAACACTTGTGGAAGGACTGCATTTTGTGTATACTTGGGAACAGAAGCTGGAAGAAGAAAGTGGTGGAGGGCAGTTGTTTGATGCAAGTGTCCTGTGGTCAGCCCACAGGCCTCTCCTCACCTGCCTCTGCTTGGCGTTGCCAGGACATCTGCTCATGGTAGTTGCTATACCTGTCTTCAGGGTGGCACATCATTGCACAGTGTTGCCAAGAACACCTTGTGAACTTACTTTGCTGAGAGTGAAATAAAGGATTTCATAACTGGGGTCTCAGCTTCCTCCACAGTTTTAATTTGTGGGTTGACTTTATTTTGATGGCTCTAAGCACGAATCGAAGAGCTTGTAACATCTGTGTTAAAAGATGCTTCAGAGTGCTAGTTTTTTTAAAGATGAAAAGAGATGGTTGAATGGAAGCAGCGTCCTGTAGTCCAGCACCTTCCAGTTCTTGTTCCAGCGGTCACTGTGCTTCCTCTGAGCAAGGTGAGGCAGGCTGGCCGGCTGCCCTTGCCCACGTGTTCGCGTTTCTGGCCTACAGTGATCCTTTGTTAGGGAAGCCCAGGGAGGAGGAGAAAGGTTGGTGGGAGTTTGGAAATAGCTATAGTGTTCGTTGTTCTAAACAGCACACCACCGTGAGTACAGGACAGGCAGCGGTGCCCTGTGGCAGAGGCAGAGGCAGATGCTGTGAAATACAAAGCGCTTGTCTGGAAGCCGACCTGTGTTTCCGCCCTGGCCCATCTGCTTGCCGTTAATCTGTTCCCGGTGCCTTCAGAGTATACAGGCCCATCACAAGTGCTTTCTGTGTCCCTCTGCTCCGTTGAGTTAGCCTCGGGCGAGTGCTTCTGCATCCTGGATCTACAGCACAAGAAAGTCCACATAAGTTTGAAGTGGAGCGTGGGCTGAGTCTCTTACCCTTTGCTCGAAGCCCTGAAACACAGCTGTTTACTGAGCGGAGGAGTCTTCACGAAGTCGCTTAACACCTGTCTCATCAGGAAGGAGTGACTCCATTTTGGCTGCTTCTGCTCTTTAGAGGGTTACATTTTTGAAAAATAAAATAGTATCTTCTGTCTCCTCCTGTGATTTCAAAGCATCTGTTTCCCATCATAAATCCCTGTCGGTGCTTCCTGTTTCAGCTTGTTTGCTGCAGATACTTTCTGGCAAGATAACTGATAGAGTACCTTAGTTTATTGAGAATTTAGTGTATACCAGGCTGTGTTCTATAAACTTAGGTTACATCATTAGACAAAACGTTTGATCCCTGTAAGCTTACGTTTTCATAGGGGCCCTTTCCTCCTGAGATACGTCGTATTGAAGCCACTTCACTTTGTCACAGTTCCCCAGGTAGATGGAGATAGTTCTAGCTTCACGTTTGAGAGCTGACATCTAGATGGCTACAGGCTCTCAGTAGTCCAGCTTAAGTGACTAGTGAAATTGCAGTTCATTTAATACACTGGAGGCTCGTGGGGATTTTGATTTGATACTGAAGTTCTTTGAATCAACTGAGTCATACCCACAAAAAAAATCATGAAAGGGAATTTACATTGAAAGTGTGTTCGTGCACAGATAGCTATGAAGAGCAGTGCTGCAAGGGCAGGGCCCTGAAGGAAAAGGGTCTGTTGGCCTGTTCACTTGCCGAGGCCCAGCAGGCCATGGTTTTTCCTCCATGTTAGCACTAACCTTGATGCTTCTGTAGGATCTGGTCTCGGGGACTGTTTTACTAAAGCCTCTTGAGAGTGGATTTGAGAGACTTGAAAACACGGGACGCACAAGCCCTGACTTGCAGCACATTGCTTTTGCGTTCACCTGGAGAGCTTGTCCACAAACCTGTCCAGGCCCTGCGGCCAGTTTCCAGGAGACTGCTGGTGGGGGACGGGCGCCACTGGGTAGTCAGTCCAGTTTAAAGGCTCTGCGTAATTTCAGTGCACACTTAGGAACTTCTGAGTTCACGTTGGAACAATTAAAATGTAGCTCTCAGTTGCAAGAGCATGTGTGCATTCTCCTATGAGCCTCACAGTGCCACCGTGATCCTTATAATCACCCTGAAAGTAGGCACAGTTCTTATTCCCGCTGGCCAAAGGCTGTGGGGTTGATCTGGGCGTGAGGAGCCACGGCCGTGCTGAAGCCACTCCCGAGCCCTGGGCTCAGGACAGTGTACTAATGGCAGGGAGAGAGGGCAGGCTCCAGTGGAGATGGGGCGGTGCCCTGTCGTGCAGTCTGTCTGTCTTGTGTTCATTCCAAGGCTGGGCTCCGTGGGCTGCTCTCTGGTGCCTTGACCTTCCTGCCACAGGGCTTGCCTTGCAAGCAGGAGCATAAATACACGGGGCTGTGGGATAAAAATAATAGAAATGAGGCCAGATTGGTGGGGAAGATGACCTCCATGTTACCATTAAAATCCCAGATAAATTAAAAACATCCAGTGTTTAAAAACAAAAAATGGAATGGAACAAAATTGGATCTCTGTGAGTGGGCGTGAAGGGAATGTGGAATGCTCCCTGGTTTGAGGCAGTGCCGTAGGCCCACAACCATACGTTCCCTAATTGGCACCACCGACCCTGGCTCTCTTCTCACCTGCTGCTCGCCCTTGTGCTGTTTCCTCTCCCAGGGCCGGTAGAGAGGATCTGATGAGCTTTGGGGTAAATTCAGCGTGGCTTTTGAGTGTTTACTGCGTGTTAGGTACTGAGCTAAGTAAGCACTTGAGAACTTGAATCTTGACCGTCACATCATGAGGGCAGTGGCTTTTGCAGGCGGGGTACAGATAGGAGGGAAGTGATTTGTCCAGAAGGTACAAGACTCGAGCACAGTTGGGATTTGAGCAGGACCTGTTGCTAGGTGGACAGTCCAGTCTCCTGTTGGGACATGCCCCTGCCCCTCCATGGACCAAGCAGTCCAGGTTGCTCTTGCCATGCGCTTTATCCGCACTCTGCCGCAGAAGCCGTGCTCATTAGCGTCAGGCTCTTTCAGTTTTGAAAATGATTCTAAAGGCTTCATCCCGGAGTCTCCTCGTACACCACCATGGTACCTTGACCTGCTGGTATTAATCCAAAGAGACAGTTGATCTCGGCTTCCCTCCCTACCTCATCAGATAGTAGTGTGTTAGGTGCTGGTGGTAAATTATTTTCAAGTACAGGATTAGAACCTGGAGGGTACGTAGAATATTTCATTTACTTTCTGGATTAAGAATGAGAACTGGAAAAACTTATCAGGACTTTGCATTGAATTACTTGCTGCGGTTGCAGAAATTACATTCAATTGTGAGCCGCTAAACAGGGCTTGGAAGTACTTTTATTAGAATAAATTTGTTGATCTGTTGCAGTAATAGGATTTGCACATGCTTGCATTTTCTGCCTCACTTGTGCCAGCTGGATTTCTTTTCAGCTCTTTCAGATAGTAATACAGAAGGCAGACGGATATTGCAGAGAACATAAACATTTTATGGAAGACGTTAGCACCTAAATGTGATTTCCCATGTCCAGCCAGCAAACCATGGCGAGAAGCCACATTCCTAAATGCCACTTGATGGCTGCTACCCGAGTTCCTTAGGGAGCGGAGTGAGTGCTGGAATGTTGCTTTGGTAACGACCAAATCTTTGGGGCTTTAAAGGGGGGGGTTTATGTTCTGGACAGGAACGTCTTAAACATTTCCGTATCAATCTTTAGAAAACTACTGTATAATCTGGAATTCTACTTAGCTGCTTAATTTCAGCATCCATTCTGAATGTAAATTTTAAACGATTCGTTTGAAAAAAAACCTCCAACTTGCTGTACAGGTAAAGAACAATGTATTTAAGGTTTACAATACAGTTACGGCAATTTTAGTTTTTAACTTAAAAACAATTGCAACTCAAAGCAATTGGATTTGTTAATGCTTAATTTTGTCAGAATGGATTTTAATATTTTGTACTGGAATGAAGTTATCTAAAACTCATATGGAGTCAATTTGCCTTGCAGTAACATTCCCTTCTCACTTTATTTTTATAATCACGACCAATCCTTGCCAGCCCAGCTAGAGAATGGGAACATTTTCAGATGGCTTCTATTTCCAAGCTATTATTGGACTTGTGAATGCAGGCACATTCTCCTTTAGTGATTCAGTTGGTCCACCATTCATTGAACATCTTCAAATGGTCAGTCTGGCTCATCAGAGTGCCCGCCTGTAGGTCTCATGACCTCTTCCGCAGGGACAGGGGGCAGCCTTGTGTGCTGGGACCTTGAGAGGCCCCTTTTGCTTTAGCAGACCCTGTGGAGGGAGTTGAGGTAGTATGCTTGTTCTTACCCAGGAGGCTCTGCGCGGAGTTCGTCACGTGGCTTAGCTCGTTTTGGTCTCTTCCCAACCAGAGATGGATTAATGTTCTCATTTATGGATAACCCCACTAAGTCGAGGTGGCGTTGCTGGAAGTACCTCCCTCAGCTATGAGTGGGGATCCCCAAACCCAGATGCCGATCCGAGGGTCGCTGTGCCCCACTGTGATCTGAAACCCGTCTACTTGGGTTTTAGAGCGCCTCAAATGCAGGTGGTGCTGCTGTCATCGCCTAGGTGGTGGTTTCGTTGCCGAGTGGTTGTACAGCGTAGTGGGAATAAGCGTCGGTTTTGAACTCCCCCGGATCTGGGATTTCATTCCCTGGGCCCCCATTGTAACACGTGGAGCCTGAGCTTCTTGGTCTGAGTGGAGTTAACCCTTCGCCTTCCCCTTCCCACCGTGGAGCTGTTGAATGATGTGGCATGTGTTCGCGGACGGCTTCAGTGATGTGGCTGTGACTACCGTAATAACAGACCTCAGAGGGCGCCACTGAATTACCACCAGGGTTAGTGACCTGCCGCGGGTGGGAAGGGGCAGATGAACTTGGCTGTTGATGGTCACTGAGGAACTTTCAGGGGAGGCTGCTGAAGAAACTGAACACTTTTCAACAATCTTGAATGAAAAATGATTCATGGGAACTGAGAAACATCTTACAGAATGGACGATCACCGCCTGGTCCCTCGTCCCTCTCCGCTCTTCCTTGAGCTGCCTTAAGCATTCTGCACTGGTTCTGGCATGTGTCCCTGCATCTCTCTTCCCTCCTAGAGGAAGAATTGTACTCAGGAACTTTGTGGTCATGGCTGTACGTCTGGCATTGAGCATGTGCCTGGCAGGTAGTAGTTACTCTATAAATACTTGCTGAATAAAATACTTGAACCTTAGCTTCATCTCATACTCCTTCTGGGACCTTATCTTTTCGAGTTACTTCATCTCTCTGAGCACTGTTTGTTTTCCTGTAAAGTCTGACTGCGGAAGACGGTGTGAAGACAGCAGACACCATAGTAGCGAGTGCCATTGTAGCAGGGCCATTAACACTGGCTGTTGTTCTCATTGGTACTGAGAGATGGACTCTTAAATCTCAATTGGAATCTGGTGAGTGACCGGTGCTGAAGTGGCTGTCACATAAGATTTCACAGCAGCACTGGTTGGAGTAGCCAGAACTTGTCCTCACCATCTCTTTCCTGTGCCCAGGGACAGAGGTCCCAGGGCCCTTTAACTCCCCTGGTCCTACCACCAGTGACATCAGGGACTGTGCTGTGCCTCAGGTGGGTCAGGGCTCTTAATTTACAGACGGTAGGTTTGCCCTATGGCAGGTGCCCTGCCCACATGTTAGAACTAAAGAGAAACCACCTGTAGAGACAGGAAATCATTTTCCAAGCCAAGTGGGAGACAGGTGATTCGTTCTTACTCTGTCAGTCCCCCTAACTTCTTTTTCTTGGCCTTGACCTTTGGAGCCAAACAAAGATGTTAAAAGGCCTAGATTCAGAAGAAAACTTTTCATTAGCTCTGTAAAGCTGAAAATTTAACCAATGAACCCCATTCACTGAAATAATACAAGAATGTTTGCTGAACTTTTAAGTTGTCACTAGCCACTGTTTTAAGGGATTTCATGTATTACCCTAGTCTTTTTAACAACCTTGTGAGATAAATACTCGTGTCCTCCCATTTTATAGATGGGAAAACTGATCTAGTGTGGAGAACCACTTAGGCGACTCTCCTTGAAAGAGGAGCAATTGCCTCCATTTTGGCTGTGCCTGACCCTGTTTCCATGTATTGATGTGTACAGAGCTGGCTAGGGCTTTTCCTTATCCCTTCAGTTGGCTTTAAGCAATGCATATAGGTCCAGCTGAGGTGCTGATGGTAATCTTTGGAGATGGCAGGTATGTTTCCCTGGACCCCGCTGTTCCCATGAGTGAGTCAGGATGTGGTGGGATGTGTGAGCCAGTGCTCCATGCTGTTGGCTGGGATCAGATCGAGTCTCGGGATAGAGGCTATAACTTCCTGGGGCTTGAAAAATTACACATCAGAGCTGAAGCACCGAGCCCAAAACATTAGATGCTATCTCAGTTGTGTTATGCAGATCCTTCTCTCTGCACATCCTTCTCTCTGCATTGGCAGAGGTGATTTCAGGCCTCCCACCTACCCCAGCTCACAGCACTCACCTACTTCCCGCCACTCTCAGTCACATCCTCAAGCCACTCCTTCTTCACGAATGAATAAAATCAGTTCGGTTGGTCCTGGGCCGACCGAAAAGGCCTTTGTTCTGGATGGCCATCATTGTGGCTGGACTTAGGACTCCTTGGCTCTCCATAACTACAAATATATCCTAGTGTCCATTCTCGCCATGGGTTGCACTGGAAGTGGTAGATTGGAATTAACTCTCTAGAATTCCAGTAACTTTTCATGGGATTACAAATAGAAACTTCCTGGGCCGTGACAAGGATTGGGAAGGGCTCTCTATAACTAGTAAGAAGGGGAACCAGAACTCTCTCCGTTCAGCCTGGCTGGTCTCCTAATTATGAGTGCACCCTGCCTCTGGCTGGCAGATCTGGGAGTGAGGAAGGTGGCAGCCCTTGGTAACTCCCCTGCTGTAGCTTCCTAATGATTTCCCTGAAGGGGTTAAGAAACGAGGAGACTCCTCTTGTTAGGAAGCAGCTATGCAAGTAGACATGTACCAGATAATTTGAAGGAACTAAAGGGCAGTTGGGTTGAATAGCTGTTGTCCTTGGAGTACCACATTTTGTATGTTCATGGGAAGTGTACGTACGCCAATCGAGGAGCGGTTTCAGGCACTGCCTCGACTGCGAATCAAACCCTGTTCCTAGAAATACTTCCAGCCACAGCTGGGGAGTAAGTTTCTCTGTGTGGGGAGCAGCTGCCTGGGGTACAGCGTAGAGCTGGGTACTGGGGCTGGGTTCATGCTTAGAGAAAGGAGGCGACCTCCCAAGGGCTCCCGTCAGCTCTGGATGCAGAAAGCAGATGTTTTGCAGTGCCAGGTGTGGCCGTTGTGCTCTCGCTATATCAGCCCCTCCCCTGCTTTTTAAAAGTGTGCTGGCCATTGTTTCACCTTGGGTTGAAGGCTCTTGTATCAGCCCTAGTACTCCCTCTTGGAAAGTGATGCCCTCTGAGGTGGTTCAGGCATCCAGGACATCCTTCCCGCACCACAGGCTACAGGAGCTGGAGACAAGAACGAGGCTATCAGACCTGCTAAATTTGTGGTTCACTGTAGCTCTTGGTTCTTTGCTGGACAAGTGCTTTCAGGACAGGAAAGTGTTTGGCGTGATAAAAAACATTCCTTTTTCTGTTACAAGCTCCTCAAATGCGTGTCTTAAGTGACTCGCTCTAGACAATGAGTTTGGTGAAAGTGTAGTTAATCCCTTCCTGGGTATGGTTTAAATAAGTTTTCTGTTTGATAGTTCGAACTACGAAGTGCTGAATCCTGAGAGCTTTAGGCAGGTGGTCGCTGCAGAGCCCTGGAGGTACCTGTAGTTTGTCATCTGTTCCTGAGGCAGGGGCTAGTGAACCTGCTTGGTGATTTTCTCTTCCTGATTTCGGGTATTGCTCCAGAAGTCTTTCTGAATTTCTCTAATAGCCACTGTATAGCTTTGCAGGTGAGAGTGTTTTACTCCTCTCTTCATTCATATCTGAGGTTCCTTTGAATTTTGCAGTTGAAATCAAATCTGTCTCGATAGACCTGTGTCACATGTCATAGCTGAAATAGGTGCAATGCTAAATTAATTCATCATTATCACTAGTGATGTTTATATCTTAAAAAAAATTTTTTTTTAAAGTTACTGATGGAGCCCCTGAATGCCAGGCAAGAGCAAGTGTTCGTTAAGGTGACATTCTGAGCTGCGTTTGGCACCTGAATAGGTGCGGGGAGAGTTTTGCTCTTTCAGTATGAATGGTCTTGTTAATCTCAGAGGGAGAAAGCGCCATTTTCCAGCTGTGCTGCAGGTGTGTGCGGCAGCCCCGCCTCCTGTTACCTCTCCTATGGTTGGTTGCTCGGTGCACCGCCCACGTCAGAATCACCTGGGCGGTTTATTAAACATTTCAGACCTACTAAACCATGATCTCTGGGGTAAGACTTGAAGTCTTTATTATGTCAGCTTCTCAAATGAGCCTTAGCCAAACTCCAGAGTTCTCTCCATCTCAAGGAAAGAAAACAAAATGAATGACAAGGATTACCCATCTCATTCGCTTTCAACTTTAAATTCTTTTCCTTTGTTTATTTACGACCTCTTGATATATTTACAGCACTTTCAGTTCTCAGAGCACCTTCACCTTTCCCTGTATTTTCCTTATTCCTTGTAACTGTCCAGGGACAGATAAACTAGGGCAGCGCTGAGTGTCACAGCTGAGGAGAAACAGGATTTGCCAGTGTGTCTGTGATTGCTCTGTGTGTCCTGAGGACGTATGAGTTTGGTCCTTTCCTAGGATGAGTCTCGTGCGACACAGTGACTGCTAGGAAGCTCACCATGCTCCCCCGTTCCTTGCTGGTGCACCATACACTTAGCACATACTCCGTATTTGTAGAAGAATGAAATAAGAACAAAAGCAAGCAATCTCGAGGGACAGTAGAGTCAAATTACCACTCCATTCAGAGACTTACCTATATGACGCTAACTCACGACTTTTTGGGTTAAATGTTAATCTCGGGGCAGCTAATTGCTGACCACAGTACAGAGCATTGTTTCAATAAGTAATTAAAGTCAAGTTGACAGAAAAGTTTCAGTTATGTGATGATAGCTACTTACAATCAATATCAAACAGTTACTGTTTTAGGGCGTAGTCCTTCAGATTAAGAATGCAGAATAACGGCTGATCAGTAAGCCATAGAGACCCGAACAAAACTGTGGTTCATTCAAAGACATTAGTAAAATTATATTCTCCCTTTGCCAGTCTACACTGGACCACATACCAAAGATCTGAGTCCTCCTGCGCTTCGACTATAACTGAGCATTCTGAACTTCACAGAGTAGAACTACTCCAATACTTCTGATTTTTAGGTTTTGTTTTCCCAAGTTTTGGACCTGTAAACAGCCACTCTCCCTTTGGCACCTGCTTTATATTCTATACCCTAACACCTATCATGTCCTAAAGACTCCCTCTAGTAGAGCCATCCAGAACACATGGTGACAGGTGATTTTCCTTTCATAGTCCTTAGGCTCAAAATAACGAAGCCCGTCTTGTTAGAGCTTCAACATCAGTTAACTTTGCGGTGTCATTTGCACTTGCCTGGGTTATGTTGAATAAAGCTTTTCCCCAAACTGGAAGGGCAGCCAGTGTCACTGTCATTTCTCCACCGTGCTCTTGAGCCCCACGAATCAGAGCTCCTGAGGAAGGTGACTCGAAAACTTGAGAGTAATGTAAATGAGCACTCGGAAGAGGGGAACACCGAGGTCTCGGTCTCCTCCTCGGTCATTTGGTCTAGGGCTGAGCTCTGGCTGAGGAAGAATCAACAGAAGAACATTTTGCAAAGCGCAAGGCCTGGGAGTGGTAGGTGGTAGCAGAAATCCTCCTGGACTTCATTACAGCGCCCAGGGTAGATAAATGACCCAGTTGAAACTCAGCCCATGTAATCATGGGGGGATCTTGGGTGCTGCTGCAGTCCCGACCACCGCTCCCAGGAGCAGCCCGGTGCGTACATTCCCAGCAGCCTAGAGAAATGCATGCCAAAGGTCAACTGTGTTTGTTCCCAGACCCGTTGAGGCCACTCACATGTATTGTACTCATATGATTTAATTAGATGTTATCTTCATCCAAACTGATGACAGCATAGAGTTATTTTATGAAAGCAACTTGAAAACCAGTTGATGCTTAGAAAGGCTCATAGTACTTTGCTTAAAAACCTCAATCCAGTTAAGTGTGGGCAGGAATTAAAAACGTGCAGGAGGTGGGGTGGAGGTCATGGAGCGTAGGAAGGTTTTTGTACTGATTGTTTTTATTCTCACCCAACTTTAAAAACTGGAAATCTAGATGTCGTAGTGAAGAAGGGCAGTGCAGGTCTTGGCCACTTGTTTACCCAGTAATAGAGGGCTGAGGCCTGGTGGATGCCAGGCACTGTGTGGAGCATCTAGCAGTGGCCAAAACAGGGAGTTCACTTTTATGGAACTCACACACCAGGAGACACTAAACAGGGAACCATCCAGAGCATCAGATGATGCATGCAGCAGAGGGAGGAAAAGTAGGGAGTAGGGGACAGAGTTCTGGAGTGGAAGTGGGGGTGGGAGATGCCCATCTTAAATGTAGGCGTCAGAGAAATCCTGGCAAAAAAAAAAAAAAAAAAAGGATTACCAAAGATTTGGAGATGAGGGAAGCATCCTGAGAGCAGAGGGAAGCAAAGCACCTGGCAGCAAGAACAGCCAGTGCAAAGGTCCTGGGGTGGGAGCCTCCCTAGCATGCTCAAGGAATAACAGAAGCCCTGTGCCTGGATGGGGTGAGGTCAGGGAGTAACTAGGGTCAGTTGTCAGGAGATATGACAGCCATTGTAAAGATTTGGCTTTTACTCTAAGTGGAAGTCATTGCAGGGATTGAGGGAGGAGTAATACAGTGTGAAGCATGTTTTGAAAGCATCACTCTGCTGGTCTGTGGAGAACAGTGTGGGAAGGGGCAAAAATATCAACAGAGTGCAGTTAGGGAGCAAAGGCAGTGCCCAGGTGAGAAGGAGCAGCTCAGCTGTGGTGCAGCAGTGGGGTGGTGAGTAGCCGTGGATTCTGGGTTTCTTTTGAAGGTAGAGCCACAAGTTGTCTGAGGACTGGAGCCCATGTACAGGGGCTGTGTGTGCTGGGGTGAGATTGTGGGCGTGTTAAGTTCCAGATCCCATGTAGTCGTTCAAGGGAGACCTGGAAGCAAAGGTGAACAGATTTGGAGGTCAGAAGAAAGGCCCCAGCTGAAAATGGAGACTTGGGAATCTTCTGGCTCTATGCGGTGTTAAAATGGCAGGAACCCTAGAGAATGAGCATAGAGGAAGAGGAGAAGCCCAGAAATTGTGTCTGGGTTACTCCAGCACCATTGAACCGATGCCTTTGAGCTGATGCTCGAGAGAGCTGGGAGCAAGACAAAGCAAGAGGGAAATTCCACTGGAGAGACGCAGAGGGAGCGGGTAGGTCAGGGCTGCAGTGCTCACACAGTGAGGAGTGAGGGCTGGCCAGGGGACCTCCCAGGCGCTGCAGGAGGAGCTTCCCTGGACTGGCTCCAGAGGAGAGAAGGTGGCAGAGCAGCAGCCGGTTTTAAGGTGGAGAAAATGACCTTGCACCGGTGGGAGCGATCCAGTGCAAACAGGAAGCTGAGGTGGGGAGGAGGACAGCCGGAGCCCTGCGCTGAGTAGGTGAGGGGCACAGGAGTGGGTGTGGGGCCAGGCCTGGGCAGGAAGGGGTGGAAAGAGAGGTGCAGCAGAAATGAGGCTGTGTTCTTCCTGTGCACGGAGGCAAGGTCACCAGCGGAGAGTGAGGATGCAGGGTGTTCAGGGCCAGGGGCCCAAGATACAGCACCACCCAGGCGGAGCAAGACGGCAAGGGGACTAGGGTTAGAGGAGGGTTCCCAGGAGGCCTTGGAGCCCACTTTGGTTGGAAATGTAACCCGGCAGCTTGGCCGTGAGCTTCTCCTTCATCGTGAAGGTCAGTGAGCACCCACAGTTCAGGTGTTTGGTGGAGGTTGAAGGATTGCTGGAGGGGGCGGCAGTGTGGATTCTCTGCTCTGAGCGCCCCCTCTTGGGCCAGGTCACACTGAAAAGTCCAGCCCTGAAGACCCTCTGCTTTGAGCTCTCTGTGCCTCGGGCTGCACATGGTTGGCCCTGCACCTGTGTTGCGGGGGACATTGCCCTGAGAGGGAGGGCGACTTGCTCAGACTGCTGGTGGTGAGGCTGGGACTGTCAGACTCGAGACCTGGTGCTCTCTGCTCCCAAGGAGCCTGAGTCAAGCCAGGCAGTCTGAAGGCCCCTGTGTCCCCTGGGGTGAGGGAGGGCACAGCAGGCAACCTAGGACCTGAGTAAGGACACGGCATGGACTGAAGTGACAACTGCGGCAGCCCGTGTGGGAGGGGCTGGAAAAGGGTGTGCATTACCAACTCCCAGACTTGTCCCTGGGACCCTGGCCTGCCCAGGGAGGCAGCTGAGGCACAGCCACTCAGCATGTTTGCCAGTTCTCCGGATGTATTTGGGGGTGCGTGTCTCAGAAGAACCTTTTGTGCAGCAAGCAAGCATGCCCCATCCAAGATCAAGGCCTTTCCTCAGCTGCTCTCAAACTCAGATCTGCTGCTTGGAAAACACTGGAGACTCCATGTAAATGCCCAGGGCCACATACCTGTGATCCTAGAGACTCAGACTGAGGTACGATTGCAAGTTCAAGTCCAGCTGTGAGGTCCTGCCTCCAAATTGAAAAGAAACAGAGCTGAGGACGTAGCTGAGTGGTAGGGCCCTCCTGGCTTCCATCCCCAGTATCTGGGGAGTGGGGGGAGAAGGAGAAATAAAAAAGAAAAAGTCTCAAGGAAGAGACTTGAGTCCTTAATCCCAGTCTTGTTCCAATTTGCTAACTCCTTGGATCTCCTTGTAAGGAACTTGTTTTGAGCCCAAGGCACAAGCAGAAGGCAGGAAACGGTTGGAGAGCAGCAGATTTTCTCCCTGTGTCTCAGTAGTGGGCTTCAGAAGCAGAAGTGGCTTCTTCTAGAATTTCTTTTTAGCCTCAGGGTGAAGAAAGTTATGTCTCCCCTCCCTCCTATACAGTAAAGCAATACACTGCGTGCTAATGTGAGGCAAATCACAAAATGGGTTCCACATGTTCCATGGAAATCAGGTATGTGGCTATAAACGGAAAGTGGATGCGAGCCTGTGCGTGCGTGCGTGTCTTCATGGTATTGTGATCAGGTCTCTTGTGCTGAGCTCTGGCAGACTCTTTTTCCCTCCTCGATGTTAATCGCAGTTTGCAGTGCTGTATTATACAAGTCATGATCTTCCCTTTCTACAGCACACGTCCCACCAGGGTAGAGACCGGCTGTCTAATTCCTTGCTATACCCCTAGCTGTACACACGGTCGGTTACAGTTGATCATCCACAACTGTAGGCTCCAACCACAAATAGCAAATACTGGAGGGACAGATACATCCATACTGAACCTGTACAGACTTTTCTCCTTGTCTTTATTGTCTAAACAATATAGTATGCACAGTCCTACCCCAGCTGTGTAAGGGAATTAACCATTCACAGATTTTGGTGTTGATGGGGGATTCCTGGAACCAGTCCCCCCAGGTACCAAGGCATCACCATTCTAGGAGTCTGGTTGGCCTGCATTGATACGGGACAGCTTGAACACCTGGCTGTGTTTCACTGTGGACAAGAAGGCTTGTGTACCTGAGGCCTCCCAAGGACGTGCTCCCATAATAGCACAGCATGTGTGCAGAGCTGCAACCTAACTTGGAAAGAGAAGGCTAAGCGGAATTCAGGAGACGTTGAGCCCTGTGCCTGATTTTAGGGAACTTCTACTCCAAAAAGATAAATTCAAAACTATTTTTGATACTTAGCTCCCCCTGAGGCTCGGCATAGCTCTGAGCAAAGCAGTCTCCCTGGAAAACTCCTTTGCATGCTCCATGTCTGCGTGGCCCACTACCTTTTCCCTCTGTACTGGCACAGACAAGGTGGCTAGGGCGCACCTGATCAGTGGCAGAAAGGGTGGCTGGGGTGCGTGGCCAGCCGTGCCCTCTTCTTGGGAATCTACTCCCTGGCATTAAA
This sequence comes from Chinchilla lanigera, assembly GCF_000276665.1. Lineage (NCBI taxonomy): Eukaryota > Metazoa > Chordata > Mammalia > Rodentia > Chinchillidae > Chinchilla > Chinchilla lanigera. The sequence continues at coordinate 4,019,546 of NW_004955527.1, read as the reverse complement.
AGCTCCTGTCTGGCTTTACAAGCCTGTGCTCCGTAGATGAATGGCTTAGGCTTCCATCCTGGCTCTTGTTCTTGGACAAACTGCCTCACTTCCCTGTGTCTCCGCTCTTGAGCTGACACACAGGACAACTCACTTCCTAAAGTTCGCGTGAGGGTTAACTTCCTTGATCCATGTCAGATCCCTGGCACAAAGTAAACAAGTGCCAGCTGCTGTGATGTGAATGACCCTCACGACACATGTGGCATCTGGGGCCAGTTCCACAGAGCACAGGGTGCCAGATTCTAGTAACACGAAGGGTACATCGGGAGGGTTGGCTGTGAGCCCCTGGGCTCCCTGAGCAGCATCCGGTTGGGCCGATGGCTGTGTCTGCTGGGAGGAGCCTGTTTGAAAAGCCGCCTTCTCCCCCCGAGTGAGTGACCCCCAGCTCAACAGGGCGCAGGATCTGGTGAGGGCTAAGCAGCCCAGTGTGGAGTTAGGTCTGAGGACCCCCTGGGTCTCATTGTGTGTGAAACAGGCTGAACTGCCCTGCTCCAGCCTGTTTGAGGCCCGGGAGGCAGGGTTCGGGGTTTGGGGCAGGAATGGGGAGAAGGCACGTGAACAGGCTCTGCCTCCTATCCCGGCGCACACCCGGGCCTTCCCTTTGGGCACGTCACCCACCCCATTGAGTAATGCCCACCCAGCACAGGGCGAACATGCTTTTCCCATGACAGTGCCAGTGTTTGGGACATGCTGCCAGCCTGCACACCCAGCCCCTCACCCAGACAAGCTGGGTTGGTGCGGGGGTGGGGGTGGTGTAAGTAAGGGAGTCTCTGAGCTCCCAAGCTTTTCCAGAGGACGGAGCAGAAAACCCTGCAGAGAGCAGCCAGCCGCCTCCGTCCTCGGCATCCTCGGGCCTGTTCCCGTGCCATGCCGTCCTCAGAAACCCGGGCATCCGATGCCACGTTCTGGAAACCCTGATGCAGTGCAGTTGTCACACTGGCTTCGGGGACCCTTTAGTCCCAGCAGTCTAAACCTCACAAGGGTTGAGTTTTTCCTTGTCCTTGGAGTTGACCTGATGTTTTAACTGCTTTGGCCTTGATTATTGTTCATAGAGGAAAGGGTGCCGCTAGGTGTGACAAAGAGCTTTTCTGTATGGAGTAGGAGGAGACTGCTCCATCTCTTGCTGTTCTGAGTTAGGAATCTGCTTTTCCTACATTCGTGGTTCTTACATGTTCAGATTTGCTTCTGGTTTCTTCTCAGCTTTCCTCCCATTCTTGGAAGTTTCCTTTTGAAAAAAGCGGTCTGATTTGGCTTAGCTGGAGGGAAAAGGGGGAACGGAGTTGGAACTGTGTATTTGTAGGCGAAGGAGGATGCTGGGATGCTGGGAGCCGCTCTTCTGCCCAAGTGGGGCTTCTCTGCCCAGGCTGGACATAGCAGGGACAGTGGCGTCTTTCCCTGACTTGAATCCCCACGCTGGGTATAGTGGGGGGCGGGTCTGTTGGAGAGGCCTGAGAGCTGCAGAGTTGGGTTCCTAGCACCCTACAAATGGGGGCTACATCCCATGGTTTGAGTGGAACCTCAGCAGTGAGGGAACCCTAAAGGAAGCCAGGTGATTGGAGAAGTTGCTTCTTGAGCAGTAGAGACAGGGTCCTGCTCAGGGAGCTGTCTCCGGGCACCCCCTTGTGCCAGGCATGGTGGCTGCTCCACAGGTGAGAAATGAACAGAATCAAACTACTCAACGGAGGCCTCCCATCCCAAGGGGGCAGTCACATAGCACCGGTGCCCTGGGTCCCAAGTTCCTTCCTGCGTCTGTTAGGGCTCAGCTCCCTACCCTTCTTCTCCACCTCCGTGTCTCCACATAGGCAGCGAGCATATCGTGCACCCCCACCCCAGAACACTATGTCTCGTGACCATGACCCAGGGGCTTGCACACACCAGTTTAGTTTCCTTGCCTAGAAGTGAACTCCTGGTGCCACTGTCCTGTCCTGCAGGAAGCAGCCAGCCTGGGAAGGGGTTCCCTGTTGGCTGCTGCCCATGGCTGAGGTCATCCCAGGCTGGGATGACCTGATAACTAGGTCAGGAGTTACGAGCCTGTCACATGCTGGGTATTTGGAGTTCAGGCAGAACAGATTGGGGAACTCTGAAAAATTCAGGCCTTGCCTAGCAGCCCATGGGGTAGGATGGAGGGGTCGTCCCTGTGCATGTGTAGAAGTCCCAGTTGGCAGCGTCCCTTAGAGGGAAAGGCGCCTGCTGAGGGGGGGCTTCTGCCCCTGATGAGCTCCAGCTGGGACTGTGACCTCCTCTCTGCTCACACCTTGCTGTGAGCCCAGACCAGTGACTTGGCCCTCTGTGCTGCTGTCCAGTCAGCCACAGCAGGGCACGTACCATCCCGCATGGTCAGGGGAGACCAAGTAAGCACCCTGCCAGGCTCTGCATGCCAGCTCCCCCGTGTGTGTGACTGGCGTGTCAGAGCCCTCGAGTGTCCCAACCTGAAGGAATCTGAGTGATGGTCCAGGCCAGGGTCTCAGCTCCTCCTCCAGTGACCACACCTGCATTTTGCTCCATTCAGCCCCTCGCAGAGGGTGTTTAGCACCAACCCCTGCGCCCTGGCCCAGGCTCTGGCCTGGCTGCCGTGGAACGGCACCTGCAGCCTCTGTGTGCCTTGCCTGGCAGCAGCAGGACCAGCAACACCCATGAATGCCCATGCTGGGTCCACTGACCACACTGAGCAGCAGGATGGAGCCCCATAGCCTACAATGCCAGGCTGTACCCCAGACCAACTAAATGCAAATCTTAGGGGTGGGGGCCGGCACTGGGAGGGAGTGGCGTAATTGCCCTGGGGGTCCAGTGAGCATCCCTGTTTGAGAGCCTTTGTTCCAGGACTCCCCAGAGCTAACTGAGATCCAGCCCAAGTCAGACCCCAGCACCTGCTCTGTAGCAGAGAATCCACGCCTGCTCAGGGATGTTTGGGAATTGAATTTCCATCCTCACCGCAACAAGCGCTGTCAGGTCAGCCACGGGGTTTGAGCAAATGGTCCTGAGCTGGGAGCCAGAAGAGCAGCCCCTACACTTCCCTGAGCCTCCGCCCCTCCTGTCTGTGACACTGGGTCTTTGCAGTCCAGAGATTTAAGGAACTTCCGCAAAGCACTTGGACTACCTCCTGGCACATAGTGAAGTGCTTAGTGAATGATGTTACTACGTTTCTTCCCTGTTTGACACCCCCATTTTATAGTCAAGTCAGCTGGGCTCAGAGAGGTGGAGGCACGTTCCAGAGACCAGCAGCAAGCCAGCAACAGAGCTGTAAGACTGACCTGGGCTCCTGAATCCCAGCACTCTACTCCTTCCTGCGCCTGCCCCGCTTGTATGGCTGCCCTTCCCCCACCTGGTTCTCAGTCTGGAGGCTTTGTTTGCATATTTGGATAGAAGAGGCTTCCCTGGAGAGCTCGGGGTGTGTCACTCCTTCCTGGAAGTGGTCCCTGCAGCCCCCACAGGGAATTTCAGCACCCTCTCAGGCTTGGCCTCTCTCAGCCCAGGCTCCCACACCCTCTACCTCTTCCCTGCCTCCAGCAAAAGTACGGAACATCCTGTGTTGACTCTAAAGGAATGCTTTTGGAATTTATACAGGGAGCCCTCCTGCCATGGCAAGAGAAGGAGGCACAAGGAGGGATGAGGGTAGGCACCAGCGTGTCCTGGTGGCTTGTTGTGGCCAGCGGGGGACCTGAAGGAGAGGACCCTGGCAGCTTTGAAGCCACAGCTCCTCCCTTCCTTAGACCAGGGCCTCTGCACCCCACCTCCAGTTCCCCTCCTGCTCTTCTCTTGAACGCACACTCCTGCGTTTGTCTCCGCTAGGCACTGGAAGCCAGAGTCCGGCCCCCTTACTGCCTTCTGAGTACCCCCTGAAACAGTCTTTGCCTCTGCACGCTACACAGTCAGTAAACTCTGCACATAAAGATCCTTGTTTCACTCATGGCAACCTCCACAGGCAAAGCACCTGGCACCCAGTAGCCACAACGTTCCTCCAGCACCGTAACATGTAACCACTGCCTTCTGGGAGCCGGTCAGTGTTGTGGCTGCTGGGGACACATCAGAGACAAAGCAGCTCTCCATCCTCCCGGAGCCTATCAGACAGGCAGTAAGCCACCGAGCACACGCAGAGCATGTCGGTCGTGACGAAGCACCATCCGGAAACTGAACCAAACCAGAGATGGGGCGTCCAGGCAGGGGCTTTGCAGCTGTAAACACACTGGTTGGGCTTGCGGAGAAAGAGGCATTTGGGAGAAATTTGGAAGGAGGGGTGAGCCACATTAGCGTCTGGGGGAAGACTGCGTGTTCCCCGCAGAGGGAACAGCCTGTGTCACCTCCCTGATCAGGAACAGACCCAGGACACAGAACTGGGTGCACGACAGAACAAATGTGTCCTTGATGCCAGCGGAGGCTGAACCCTGTCTGTCCGCTGCCTTCAGACCATCCGGGGATTCTGATGCTTGGAAGTTATAATCCAAAGGAGATGCTGCTCTGCTGGTCACTGCTTCTGAGCGCTGGTTAGGAGCAGGTGTGGCCCAGGAGTTGTAGCTGTGCCCTCTGCACCATCCCGCCCCATGGGTACATCTTGGGGGTGCACTGATGGTGTGTGAGGTGCCCTTGAGTCCTCAAAGCCCACAATGTTTTGGTCCATGCAGGCCAGTGGAGGGCAGGCAGCGGGCACATCCTGCAAGTGGACGCACTGTCCCGGGCAAGGTCTGTGGGAGCTCAGGAGCAGGCCCCACCCAGCCCCACCTCCATTTCTGTGACCTTCACTGGCTGTGCAGAAAAATCTTAGATGTATAATGCTGTGTGTCCTGCTTTCTAAAAACAGCTACCACTGAGTTCGTTCCACCCCTTCTTGATTTGTTAGTTTAAGGATTATGAGTTCACGCATTTTACCAGCTGTCCCTGAAGGATGTCTGTAGGTTCCCATTAAGTTCGTCTTCTCACTTTCACACTAAACGGGTGCAGATTTCTTGGTGGAAGAAAGCCTTCCAGTGGGGGATCTTGCAGAGGCTGGAATTGTGCATTTCTCCGCTCCTTAATTTGTGAGGGTCTGCTGTTCATTCACTCATATTAGGTGCTCAGGATGCAGTGATGAGCTGAACCCAACCAAGTTCTGCCATCCCAGACCACGTGGTCTCCTGGGGAGACCCACGTCCATCCTGTTGTCACAAGTCCCCGGTGGACTGCACCTAAGGGGCTTGAGCTACTGCATCTAAGTGTACCACTTCTGACCAAGTGCCACCCCACATCAAGAGGGCGGTCGGGGAAGTGTCCTGCCTCTGGCTGTAAACCTGGAGACCAGCCAAGCACATGGGTCTGATCTGGGTGTAAAGTAAGGGCAGTACGCACCAAGCATGCAGCAGAAGGCTCAGGTTTAGTGTGGCTCTGGGCTCCCCCAGAATCATCTGCAGCCCGAGGTACCTTTCTTGGTGCCAGCATTCAGTGAACTTGGAATCGGTGGGCCTCAGCCAGGGAGAGGCCAGATCTCCTGCTGGGTTCTTGGCTGTTCTCCTGGATTGTGAAGGTTCAGGGGCTTCTGGCTAAGTGAGGGCTGGCATGCTGAAAACCACCTGCAGGTATCTCAGTGGCCACCATAGCCCACAGGGGCCAGCCCATGACAACCGTATGTACCCATGCTGGCAGATGAGCAGCTGCTCCTAATCATGTGTGTGGGGGAGGGGGCATTGCTGAGTGCACAGCAAGGAGTCTGTGCACCTGAGACGCTGGGTCTGCCATGCCTGGGTGGTGAGCTGGTCCTAGGAGCCATTCGTGGTCCTGTCAGTGTTCTGCTGCAGGGGCGCCAGTGAGGGTGCAGACCATCTTATCTGTCTGTTTCAGACTTCCTCTTTCTTCCTCCACTCCTCCACCTCCTGCATTGTTGTGCCACACACTGCCCGTGGGCACCCCAGCTCAGGCAGTCTTTGTACGTACACCCAGGTGGCATTTCCTGTGCCGGCTGTGAGCCATATCCAGTCCAGCCCTCAAGGACCCTCTGATCGGGTGGTGGAGATAGACAGTGAGAAAGTGGACAGCTCAGCCAGCGAGGGGTTGCTGTGAGTGAAAGGTCCAGAAAGAACAGAAGGGGAAAAACCAAGAGAGTGACGGGCTAGAGAGGAACGGGGGCCAAGGCAGGGGGCAAGTGAGGGAGGTGGAGAGGTGTCTTGGGGAGGGGACGCTGGCTGAGGGAGAAAGCGTGGGAAGAGGTGGCAGGGCTGGGCCAAGCCAGGCTAGGGCACCAAGGTCTGCAGAGCCTGGCCTGGCTGAGAGACAGGCCCAGTCCATAGGAGGAGGGGAATCCCAGGGCAAGGAGCACACTCTCTCCATGCACCCGTCTGTAAAGTAAGGGTGGTCACTGTCTGCCTTGGTGGGTGTATGAAGAGGAAGATAGTCAGTGTCTGTAAAATACTTAGCTCTGTGCTGGGCACGCAGTGAGTGCCTTGTGATTCCTACTCAACCAGTATTTGTTTCTGTTATGCTAAGCTGAGGTACAGCAGCCAACAGGCTCAGGAGGAGGGAGGGCGACAAGTCAGTGTTGCAGGGAGGGTGGGGAGCCTGCGGGAGGGACGCTTCACCTGGAGTTAGAGAAGGAAGGCTTTCTTAAATAGACTTTTAAAAGCTTTCCTGAAACAAATCCCGTTTAATGGGATGTCAGTAGAAATAGGGCCAAACTGCTTCCAGAGATCCTGGGTTCTCGTCTCTGCTGGGAATCACGTCACCCCTGACGTCACCACGTCACATTCCAGTGCCTGACACGAGAGGCCTGGCACGGCTGTGGCGTGGGCCTTCATGGTGTGAAGGAACCCGCTCCCTCCAGTCCCCAGGCAGGCATATTTGTGCCTCAGCAACCGTGACGTGGGGAGCCAATCTGAGGGCGTTAAAGCTGTGCTCTTCACACGGCCTGCCCTCACTCTGGCTCCCCTGCATGTCCCCTGGGGTCACCAGGGCGACCTGGCCTCCAGGTGTCCAGCAAATGCCATCTTGCTCAAGCCTTGGAGGTGGTAGCCAGCACTAAAGACACCCCACCCTCTGGCAACGTCGGGGACGCAGGCTGCACTCCTGATGGTGTCTCATTGCTTCCTGTGCAGCTATAGCCTCCGCCTGGCGTCCCGATGCCCTCCGCCAGCCGCCCCGTACATCACCAGGCAGTGCAGGAAGGCCAAGGCCCCGGCTGCAACCCAGTACCAGGGACCCTTCCTCAAGGAGTAGACGCTTCGCCTGCTCCCTGACAGGTAGGAGGCAGGACATGGCCGCTGTGTCACCGTCGGGTGGCTCTTGAGGCCAAGGGGACTGGGCAAGGGTCTGGGTGGGAGGGAAAGACATGATTGGGTGGGAGGAATGCTGGGCCATGGCCAGGTTCGTGGCCTCTGTACAGGAGGGCACTTCATGGCCACGAGTGTAGAATCTGTTCCATCAATGTTCAAACCCAGCTCTGCCACTCACCGGCTGAAGGAAGTCAAGTGACTCCCCTCCTCTCTCTGAGCCGCAGTTTCTACCTCTGTAAAATGGGACTGCAATAGTGCCTACTTCATAGGATGCTTGTGGCAACTACCGGTGTCAGATGTATGCTGAGCACTTAACCCAGTGTCTGGCACATACCAGTACTAGGGAAGTACTAGCTATCACTGTTATAATAATAATAATGATATTAATAATAATAATAATTAGGGCTTATGCCCAGTACTCAGTTGATGCTTTCAGAGGCTCTAAGCCCAGAAAAGATTATGGAGTTTCTATTCCTATGATATATTTCAAAGTGAAAATAATAGTAATCCATACAATTAAAAATTTAGATTTATGGTGAACTCCAATGGTCTCTGTCCAGGTTTTCTGAAGGTAAAAACCTGGAAGCCAGGCTTTTCTCTATGGGTCTCTGGGCTTTGGCAGTGCCCCACACGCAGGCTGGGCTCCCTGTTGGTGAACTGCATTCACTGTGTCCTCAAGGTCCACATCCAGAGCACCCCAGGCATCAGAAGAACTGGGGAGCGTTACAGACACAGACCCAGGGCCGCCCCAGATCAGGCCCGCGCTGCTGGGGCACTAGCGCTGGGAGGAGCCTACTTCACCCACAGGGCCAGACCACTAGCCGGGGGGCCTGGCAGGAGAATGTAGTGTTGTTTGAGGCAAACTAGGCTGGGTTTTGAAACTCCGGGGTCTTTGGTGTTATAGAGATCCTTCCTCCTCCTGCTGCCTTCCCACCCCTCACCTCCTTTCTCCCTCCTTCAAGCAGCTGGGTGTCTGGGCTTGGTCTTATTCCTTTGAGGGTTGGGGAATGATGAAAATACAGCCCTTTTCCCCAGAATGAGCCTGTGTCAATGGACAGGAGAGATGACCCTGACCTTGACCCTGGGGAGTAGGGTGGAACTGGACTCTAACTAGCAGGGAGCTGGGAGATCCCAGAGGTGAACCCTCCCGTGTACCCACTGTACAGATGGAAGATCAGAGGCCCAGGGAAGCTCAGCTTAGTTGGCGTCTTCTGGAAAACGGGAGGCAGTGGCAGGATGAGCACCTCTCTCGTGGTGATGGCCACTACGTGAGCCCTGAGCTGCTGACATGCAGAGCGAGGCTGCCACCCCCATCAGGATTATCCGCACCCTGAGGAGGAGCCAGGTGCTACCCCACTGGCTTCCTGAACACAGGACCACTGCAGTCCCAGCGATGAGGATGCCACCTTTTCCAAAATATTTTCAAGCATGTGTGGCATCCCAGGCTAACTGCGCAAATGAATAGAGGCCGAATTTAATCTGTGTGCAGCTCCCAGCCTCTATTCGCTCACCAACAAGGCTCCAAACACAGCGGTTTAATTGCTAAGTGACTGCCACTTGTGCCTTGAAATCTTATTTAACTTTTTCTGTTTTTAAAATGTGTGCCCACACCAAGCCACCTAGCTTGGGCTACTTACTTTATTTTATCTCACTGTTTGAGTATGCTCAGGCTGCTATAATAGAATACCGTGCAGTGGGCGGCTTAAATAACGGACTTCTATTTCCTCACCATTCTCCACGCTGGAAATGCAAGACCTGGGTGCTGGCTTCGTTGGCCTCAGAGGGGGGCCCTCTTTCAGGTTTGTAGGGGGCCACCTGTCACTGTATCCTCACTTTGAAGGGGTGGGTAGAGGGCGCCCACCCTCACCAATCCCACCCCAGGCTCCTACCCACAAGACCTCATCAAGCCCCAATGTCTTCCCTAAGGCCTGTCTCCTAATACCACACTGAGGGTCAGGGATTCAACCTAACATGAACTTTAGAGGGACACCGTTCTGTCCATAGCATAGTTTAACACAACACAGAATGATTTTTCAAAATCTGCAGCAAAGAGTTTTAGCCTGGGAAGGTATGTGCAGGTCAACACTATCATTTCAGGAGGGAAACTGAGGTACAGGAGTTGGAGGCAGAACTGGCATCAGAACTCTGGACAGTGGTCTTCAGGTGGGCTGTGACCTGTGATGCAAAGCTCTGTGTGCCCGATGGTGGAGGGCACTCTCAAAGGAGCCCGGACCCCAGCTGCTCTCCTCTGTTCCCCCTGGGATTCAAGGCCCTGCCCAGGGGATCAGGCAGCTTGAACCTAGTGGGGCACAGCACCAGGAGCTGCTCCTCTCCGTCCCTGCCTCCAGGCACCTTGCTGCCCCTCCCTTTGCTGGTTGCAGGCTCAGCCTGCCAGCTTTCTGCCCACCTCCGGGGGGAAGGCAGTGCCCACTGCCCAGGCTAGCAGAGACTCCCGCTGTGTGTTGTGTCTTCCTCTTCTCTTTCCCTCTCTCAGCCAGCACACTTCTTCCCGGGGGGGCTAAGAGGGCAGGTCCAGGGAAGGGGCCCATGCCTCTGGCCACTGTCGCAGCCGCCTCTCAGCTGTTGCTGCTCCTTGGCTAAGCCTGGTGATCCTGGAGCCTTCTGTGGGGCAGGCTCCCGATGCTGACCATCGTACTGGGAGAATGTTGAGCTCCTCGACTCCTCGTCTCCTGATAGACCAGCTCCTGGGGCGGCCTGTTCCCTCCCAGCGCAACCCCCGGTGTCAGTGCATCCACAGCCCCTGCTGCAGAGGCCCCTCCAAGGGTGGGGCATGGCAAGAGGGTTTCTTTTATGGAACCTGGTCAACCCATTGGAAACCCACTCTCACTGACTGTGCCAGGCCAACTCAGCTAGCCTCTGTGTGTGTGTGTGTGTGTGTGTGTGTGTGTGTGTGTGTGTGTGGTACCAAGGTGTGAACCCAGGGTCTTTACCCTAAACTACATTCCAAGCCCTTTTTAAATTTATTAGTTTGAGACAGGGTCTCACTAAGTCATTCAGTTGCCCCAGCTCAGCTCCAGCTTTCCATCTTCCTGCCTCAGCTTCCCACAGTGCTGGGATTACAGATGGGCCCCACCATGTCCCTTTTGAGCAGCCGCTCCCCATCACCTTTGACCTCAGAGGATGGAGGTGGGGGATGGGGGCTTGGGGCCGGCCTGTCTGGGTTTAGGTTCCGTCCCTCATTTACCAGCTGCACCAGCCCAGGCAAGTCAACTTCTCAGTGACCCGGATGCCTTCTCCATCCATGGGCACAGCGGCAGCCCACCCTTGTAGGAAACTGCGCCACCTAGGACAAGGCCAGGGTGCGCTTAGAACCTGCCCTGCGTGGAGAAAGTGCTCAGGGTGTGAGCTACACTGGTCCCCACTATGGGACCCCATATAGAGACATGGAAAACCCCAACAGTGCCTCCCCACCCAGAGACGCCCACGGAAAGCCCCCAGAGGTGGCTGCGTGCTTGATGAGGACCCGATGGTCAGAGGCTGCTTACTTCAGCCCCGAGCCACGAGCCAGAGATTGCTTCCAGAGCCGGTGGCCCTCCCCTCCCCTCCCCTCCCCTCCCCTCCCACTCTCCCGTCCCCTCCTCCCCACCCACTCTGCCTTCCTTTCTTCCCCCCTCCAGCCAGGGCACAGGTCTTTGGGCCTGGCTGCCACCTAATCCACACCCATGGGCCAGGGAGCTCCCTGTCAAAGCACCCCCAGTACCATCACAGGCAGCCTTCCCAGCCTGACCTTGGCGTTGGGGGAGTTGGGTGGAGAGGTGACCTGTGCAGTCTCTGCAGCTGAGTCCTGACTCCAGGCTCGTCCTTGGCCCTTGCAGCGGTCCCTCATGTTCCTGCTTCGGGTCCCCTACCTGTCAAAGGGCTGGTCATGGCTGGATATGTCCTGGCATCACATAGAAAATCTGGAGAAGCGTCGAGGGCAGTTCTGCTTTGTGTAAACCCAAACCACTATTACTGTTATTATTGAATCATTGTACTGTTACTGGCAGTGGTAATAGCAGCAGTAGTAGTAGCTATTAGAAGAAGGCATAGTAATGGTGACCAGGTCCTCTGGGTGACAGACTCATGTCTGAACCTGGCCCAGCCCAGTTGAAGGTTGTGCTCAGCAAGTGCGTTCCACGAAGCGGGAGGGCGCAGGCACTGCCTCCCACCTGTCCAGAACACCGGGTCCACCTGTGCCTGTCACCGTCACTCTGACCTGATAAAAATTCTCGCTCACCTGCCACTTCATGGAAAGTGGGGCCGATGCTACCCGCCACAGGAGCTGCTGTGAGGTAACAAATGAATTAACAGGAAGAGCAGCCACGGAAAATCATGCAACAAAACCCACTGGAACTGAACACAGGGATTCCTTGGGCCCCCGCAGTTCTGCTGCCAGGACTGCCCCAGTCGGACTTGTGCACCAGGAAGCAGACAGAAGGATGTTTGTGCAGTACATATGCACACCCTGCCACCCCATTTCTGCTCACCAGAAACAAGTGCATGCATGGGCGTACGTGTCTTCCTAGAAGAGTGAGTGTCTTGGCAGCATTACTCCTGGCGCCAGTTGCCATCAGTTGGGACTAGAGGGATCTATGTGGCCTGGGGCTCAGCCTCAGGCCACAGACGTGCTAGGCAGAAATATTTGAATTTAAAAAACGGGCAAAGCCAACCTCAGGTGATGGAGATGAGGATAACTGTTGCTCGAGGTAGAAGAGGAACAGTGGTTATCCTGAAGTGGGTGTGGGTCTGGGCCAGCGGGGCTCCTGCTCGTGTTTCTTCATCAGGTACTGGTTTTGCTGATGTGTTCATTGCAAATCCATCAGGCTGTGCTTTTTTCTGTGTGCATGATGTACATTAGTCAATAGTTCAGTTTTTAAAATGAAGTGAGATAATGCACAGCCAGTACTTGAACTACTGGCGCTGAGTATGTGATCATCCTGCTTCTCTCACTTTTCTTTTTCTCCCCAGCACCTGAAGTGACCTGGAATCAGTGAAGCCAAAGGGACTGGCAGGCTGCCCTGCAGGGAGCACCGACCCATCCCAGCTGCGTGAGCCCTCGAGAGAAAGGGAGCGTGCGTGCGTGCATGCGTGCGTGTGCGTCCATGCGTGCAGGTGCATGCACCTGGTCCTCAGACACAGGCCCAGAACCCCGGGGAGGCAGGAAGGTGGTTACTCTGTAGTGTCCTCTGGGAAGACCCTTGGGGACAGCCCTGGGACTGTGTTCTGCAGCTTAGCCTTCCTGTCTGGGTGGGGCTTCTCCTACTATGCAATTTTTCAAGAGCTCCTGGACCCTGCTTTCAGCTTCTTGAGTTGTCATTTGCTGTTGCAGGGACTTTGGTCTGGTCCCGGGGGTCTGCTTCAGTCCCATCTGAGGAAGGCCTTCAGGAAGAGGTCAAGTTTCCCTTCAGTACATCCCTGCCCCACCACTGTCCTTCTCCCCCAACATCTCTGGGAATCCATAACAAGTATGCCCATTGGGGCCAAGCCTGAACCCTTGGCCCCTGCGCTTGGAAACGCCTTTCTCCTGCCTGTGCAATTCGAGTTGCTGGCTCCTATTTCCAGGTTTGAGATTCCAGTCACATTGCTCTTGAGTCTTTGCAGAGAACACTGAAAGCAGGTGCATACAGGGGAAAATCCGCTCAGTCTGTGGACAAGGTGCCTCCCCTAGGTCAAGCAGGCGAGGCGGAAGGTGCATGGGACAGGGGGCTCTCCTGGGGCCCTCTTGCCTTGCTTGATGGGGCCATCCACACCGTTAGCATCTGAGCTTCTCCAGTTAGCTGCAAAGGGAAACAAGTAAACACCCCCAAAAAACAGGAAATGGCAAACAATGAAAGGATTAAAAGCACAGGGGGAAGAAGTGATTTCCAGAGGCCATAAATTGCTTGCCAGGGAACGATGGGGCTGACCCCCGATCTCTGGTGGACAGTCCATGTCTTGGTGAAACGGGTGACTGAGCTCGGAGTTGGGACCGGTTCAGTGAGGTTCTTGGGTTTTGTGCCTTTGGGGCAGACCCCGGACAAGGATGCCTGAGGCCACTTTGGTGCTGTTTTCCCAGCTCCGCTCCGGAAGTGACGTGCTCTGGAAGTGACGTATGAAACCCAAAGTGGAAGGAGGGGACTTGAGCAAGTCGTCATACAATAAAGGGATTTTTCTTTTCAGGGCTACTATGGTTGATCTTGCAACTCTGTACATATGTATGTAGACACTTTTAAAAGCACGTATTTATGTCCCTGACTGTAAATGCCCCATTTTTAAAGTTTTATAACATGTGTTATTTAATTAACCAGTCGACTGGCTACAACATGGGGTCTGATAATAGTCCGGGAGAGGAGTCTCATGAGATCCTCACATGGGCAGAAAAATGCTGATCATTGGCCACTATCACAGTTTTCCTGTCTCCCACCCAGCTCAACTCTGTCCTTTGTTTTTACTTCTCATGAACTGGAACCCTTTCTCGCGCTCCCACAATTAACCCTCACGAGCATGTAGGAGTCGTGGCTATTCCTTCTCTCAATGACACGGTTTTGACCCACAACTACTCACATTCATGGACTGCACCCCAGCCCCTCTGCTCCGAGGGGCTCCCCTCTCAGCAGCGGGGGAAGCTCACGAACCCAAAGCCTCAAGAGTCACCCCCGCCAATGGCGAACTGTGGGAGATGTTTCTGGGGTCTTGGGGGATACTCTCTTCTGCATGTGCAAAGGCGCCGGTCACCCTTCAGTACTCCGGGCCTGTCAGGAAAACTGTTCCAATCATGAGAAAGCGTGGAGGTCTTCCAGCGTGGGTTTGGATCACAGAAGAAGACCGTTTTGTATCTGCCATGTGAAGAAAACTAATAATAAAAGTGCAAAGAGCGATTGTAGGAACAGGTGTGGGTGTGATGATCATTTTGGTGTCTGTGATTTGTCCTCCCGCTGGTGGTTTCTGAGTCTGCACCGTGGGGCTCGGGTGGGCTTCCCTCCGGGTATGGGTATGGAAGGAACTGGGGACTTGAAGGAGATTCACTCTGGGTGTCCTGTCTGGTGCACAAGGCTGCTCTACTTCCAAGTCAGAAAATGAAGCTACTATACTAAGACCCCTCCTGTGATTAGAAGTGCATTCATGCCTTTGACCAGCCTTCTTGAGATTTAATTCACCTACCAACCAGATTCTCCACTGAAGTATACAGGTCAGGGGGGGATTTGTTTGCTTTTGCAGTGCTTGGTATCGCACCTAGTGCTCTACCACTAACGCACATTCCCTAGCCCCTTTTTATTTTTTTATTTTGAGAGAGTCTTGCTCACATGTACAGGCTGGGTGAGAGAATTTGTGATCTTCCTGCCTCAGCCTCCTGAGTAGCTGGGATTACAGGCACATGCCACGATGCCCAACTATTTGTGGTATTATGTTCAGAGCTATGTAGGCATCATTGCCATGGATGTCAGAACATTTTCATCACCCTCCAAGGAAACTGCATACCCATTAGCAGTCCTACTGTCCATTTCCCCCCAAATATCTAACTACAAATCTACTCTTCTGTCCCAGGGATTTGTCTGTTCTGTATACTTCATATAAGTGGAGCCATGTACTACATAACCTCTTGTGACTGGCATCTTTTACTTCACATACTGTCTCCTGGTTGTAGCATATATTGATAGTTTCCTTTTGAAGCCTAAATGTACCATTGACTGGACATACCACATTTCATCTGTCCGTTCTTCAGGCAATGGACTTTTGGACCATTGCCACTTTTTTTTACCGGTAGGGATAATTGTGCTGTGGACGTTTGTGTAGAAGTTTTTATGCAGACAGATTTTCTTGGGTATAAATGTAGAGGGAAAAGGCAGGTCATAAGGTCATTTTGTTATTGAATATTTTGAGGTACTACCAGACTTTTCCAGAGTGGCCCCATTATTCACATCCCCACAGCAGCACTCAAGGATTTCAGTTGCCCTGCATCTCTGTCAGCACTTGCGTTGTCTGTTTTAGCCATCCTGGGGATGTGCGTGCAGATGCATTCTATGAGAGCCCTGCCCATTTGCTGGTCACACATCCTCACAGAGTAGGGCACCACGGCCTGGAGAGGATGGGGACAAGAACTGCTGAATTGTGATGAGAAGTGAGCTACAAGCATTTTCTTGGCTTTGGGGGGCAAGGACCCATAGTAGGGTGCACAGTAGGAGGCCCCCAAATGTTCTTTGCTCCTGTCCAAATACTGCCTGAAAGTAGGAGGACAGGCACACAGTTCTGTGTTTTTACCTAAACACTTTCCCCAAAATGGAGACGAGATGGATTAGTCAGGGCTGACCAGAGAATCAGAACCAATGGGAGATTTATATGCATGGACAAAGGAGATCTCTCTGAGGAGCTGGCTCACCTGAGTACCAGCTCCAGGAAGCCCCGCAATCTGCCATCTGCTCGCTGGATCCCAGGAAGGCTCTCGGGTGCAGTCAGCCGGATCTGCAGGCTGAGCACCAAGGAGCTGGTGTTGCATATCCCATGCTCAGGGCAGAAGTGGGGAGGAAAGGGCCCAGCTCCACAGCTAGGCAGCAAAAGGGGCCCAGTCCCCTCCCTCCACCTGTGCTGTTCATCGTCTGGGGTGCAGGTGCTGCTGCATCTGGGAAGAAGCTCACAGACACACCTAGAAATGATGCTGCCCCTGGACCCCTGTCACCCACTCCAGGTGGCCCATGAGCTTGACTGTCAAGCCAGGCATGGTGGCACTCACCTGTAAACCTAGTACTTTGTAAGGCTGAGGCAGGAGGATTATAAACTTGAGCCCAAACTGGTTAACTTGGAGATTTCGTGAGACCTGGTGTCAAAATTTAAAAATAAAATTAAAAAAAAATTTTTTAAAATTAAAATTAAAAAGGGCTGGAGGGATGTAGTTCAGAGGGAAGGGCCTGGGTGCAATCCCCAGCATGGCGGAAAAATATTTAAAAGACCATCACACGTGACTTCCCACTTTCTAGAAACATCTACAAAGTGAAGGCAAATCTCATGAGGTAAGAGCCACGCAGCATTTGACCCTCCAGCACCGCTGACCACTGAGTCTGGGTAGGTGGCGGAGAATTTCACACAGGCCTGGCGGGGGCAGGGGGCTCAGGTGACAGAAGAGAGAGGGGCAGAGTGGAGGGAGGAGAAAGTGAATAATTTCAGAGGATGAAAAGAGCTGGTAAAGAGGCCAGTCCTGTGTATGTTGAGAGCATCACGGTATGAATCCAGGAGGGCTTCCTGGAGGCGAAGGGGACACAGGGGACCCTTGCAGACCTTGGTCAGTCTTCCTCACTAATCTCCACATGGGGCCTTAGAAAGATTCCTGCAGGGCCAGAAGTTTTCCTCGTCTAGCAGGTAGGTGGAACTGAAATGACCACACCGTCCACGTATAGGCCGCTTTTCAGCTTGGCCAGTCACTCGCACACAGGGTTCCAGCTCATCTAAAAAAGCTCCTGCGTGGCAGTACAGGTCCAGTGTCTCTGCACAAGAGAGTTCAACAAGCTGGTGACACGCAGGCCACCCCTGCACAGTGTCAGCCAAGACTGAGGCGCCGCTTACTGAGCCCTGCGACGTGCCGGGCGCCTCCCCCTTTCCCAGTGACCCTCCCGGGCGAGTATCTCCGAGCCACCTCCCAGACGGAATAGTTGGAGGCTCAGAGACATTAAATGCTGTGGCCAGGGTCACGGAGCGGTAGATGGGGGCAGGAACTGGACACAGACCTTCCAGGGCCACTAGCCCCCATTTCCTGTGCCACTCCCTCTACCTGCACCCTACTGGTTCCTCCCCAGGTTGAGCTGCCTTGCAGGTAGAAACATCATCACAAAGGTCCTTCCTTGCCCTAGCCCCAAACAGGGCAATTTGCAGCTGCGCTGTGGCTCCGCCTCAGGTATGCAGCTATACAGGAGGCCCCAGCATCTCACTGGCTGTGTGACCCTGAGCGGTGTGACCTCAGCTCAGTTCCTTGTTTGCCCAGGAGAATGATCCTCACTTCCACCTTCCTATGGCCCAGTGAGGACATGAATTAGCCACTGCTGTGTCTCCTCATGGTACGTTAAGTCACCTGTGCTAGGGTCACCTGGCTGCGTTACGAGATTCTTGGCCCCTCCCAAGGTACCTGTTGGTTCAGAACGGGAGGGGGCGGGGCCCCCTGGGTTGTCAGCAAGTTCTGCGTGTCCTGCAAAGTTTAATGTCCCTGAAGTTTGAGGATTATGGCCATGGCAATGATTGAAACAAGCATCCGGGCTCAGCCAGACAACACTGGCTCACGGTGAGAGCAGGGAGTGCGGGATGTGCGCTAAGCAGTGTGAACGGAGACGTGCATGTCACACTGTGCTGTGCTGGGTCACCTCTAGGAGAGGGGAGGCTGGCTCCAAACATGAGCACTTTCTGGGGGCTCCACAGAGCCTGCTCCCCTGGCCACTGCCTCTAGTGAGGTAACAAGGAGACAGGGAGCCCCTGTGGGCCCCTGGGATTTGTTAGATCCTGACGGGGACTGCAGTGGAGAATGTAGGGCTTAGGGGGCTCGACGATTGAGCAGACTGCTGAGTGACTGACACTGCTTGCGTGCACCAAGGGACCCAGAGGATCTGAGGCACTTCGCTCACCAAGTACCATCAGCTACAAGCTATGGCTGGAACTGAAGCTGGTGCAGGGCGGAGGGACCCAGCTCTGATGCTGCCCCTGCCAGCAGTGACCGTTCTCCCCGACGTGGAGGCACCGGGATGCCTGGCCGTTGCTCAGACAGGGGTGGGGTGGAGGAAGTGGGTGAGCCGAGTGCTTTCGGTTAAGGCCGATGCCCAAAGGAGCTTTGGGGCCACACAGCTGCTTAGCCAGAGACAGTGGAAAGTGGGTCTCTGAGACTCCCGTTCAGAGTCACGTCCCTGGGCTCTCTCTGCTCAGGAGAAGGAGACTTGGGATGGTCCCTGGGTGGAGGAAGGGAAGACACACAAAGTGCTGGGGGGGCGGGTTACTGTCCACCTCCCTCTAAGCTGCTGGGCCTGGGGTGTGTGGGACTCCACGTGGCCGGAGGACCAGAAGCTCATGGCTCTGTGGCCAGCTTAGCTGACCAGTTGGGAGCCCTGCTGGAACCCCGTGGTCCTGCAATGGGACCTGACCCAGACTCCGCCCCTTTGCTGGGAGCTGCCCGGCCAGCAGGAAAGCGGAGCGTGCAGCCTGTCCCAAAGGACAAAGCTCAAGGTAACACTTGCCTTTCCCGTTCCACTCTGTCTTCCATCTCCAGTAAGCAGGAGGTCAGCCCCCAGCAGCAGGTCGCACAGCAAGGACAGGCTGGGGCAGGTGCCAGGGCCACCCTAGTCACGTGACAGCAGTCAGCTGCCCTTCAGGCAGGGCCAGGGGGAGAGAGCTGGGGCTAGGAAGCATAAGCACAGGAGTCTGAGATCCAGGGGCCCATTCAGTTTTGCACCCTAAACGCCTAACTCATCACCCTTGGACCCAATCCTGGCAACTTAGGATGCCGGGTTTCTCTGGTCCCTAGGTCCTATCCATCATTCTACAAACTCAAGGGCCTTTCCACATGGGGACAGTAAAGCCCAGCTCCGCTTTGTGATTTGGCAGCCCCTCCGGCCCTAGCCATAGCAGCTTTTTCTTCTTCTGGAGCACATTAAGCTCTTCTGCCACAGGGCTTTTGCACATGCTACTACTTCTGCCTGCAGTGACTTCCTTTCCAGTGGCCACGTGACTCTCAGCTCAAATGTCGACTCAGCACCCGACTCTGACCAGTGGGCGAAAGTAGCCTGGCAGTCACTTCTGCCATTTGGGTGCTGGCTTTATTCTTAGCGCTCACCCCCACCGAGGGTTTTCTACTCACTCAGCCGCCCCAGAACAGAGTCCCATGAGAGCAAAGGGTCCATGCTGTACCCCACAGCCAGCATCAGCGCCAGGAGCCCTGCATGTGGTGGGATCAGCTGTGGTTGTGTGGAAACGGCCTGTCTGGGGCCTCCAAGCCAGGCAGAGCATGCTGCCCAATTCTCAGCTTCTGTGCCCTCCTCCTCTGTGCCCTTCTCTGGGCCTGGGGTATGGATGGGAGACTTTTATTTTAAATGTCACTGCTTCAGAGGTAGTGCTGTGTGGGATGCCCAGTTACATTTGAACTTCAGATAGCCAAAGAATAATTCCGTAAGTGTGTCCCAAACAATTACAAGTTATCTGAAATTCAAATGTAACCGGGCAACCTGTAGTATTTACTACATCTGGCAACCCTGCACAATGATGTCCCTCTCTTCCGTGTCAGCCTGAGGCCTCCAGCTGGTCCCTGCATGCGCTCCTCAGCCACTCTGGCCCTGGGCCCCGCAGGGAGCCGCGGCTCCCCCTGCTCCTAATAGCAGCTCATGCCTCCGGTGCGAAGGTCACCAAATGTCAAGTGGGGCCCTGAGGACTCTACAGAGCGTTCAAGTGGCTTTTGACTGCTGCTTACAGCTTGAGATTATAGCTCTGACCTTTAGTTGCTGCATAAGATTTCTTTCTTCTTCCTTTCTCTTCTTTCCCTTCCTCCCCTCCTTTCCTTCCTTCCTTTCTCTTTTCTGTACTAGGAATAGAACCTGGAGCCCCATGCATGAGGGTCAAGTACTCTGGCACTGAGCTATATACCTATCCTTTTAAATTTTTAGGCAATGTCTAAGTTACCCAGGCTGGTCTTGAACTTGCAGTCCTCCTGTCTCAGCCTCCTGAGTAACACTCAGCCTCATTTCATTTGTGAATGAACTTTCTTGCCATCTGGAGCAGAAGACCAAATGCCAAAGGAGGCAAATAAGAGGCTCAGCTTTGGCACTGACTAGCAGAATTAGGACATTCTTGGATGGGAAAGGGCTCCTACAGCTGTGGGCCCCCTGGCCTTCCCAGGACCACACCGGGGGAACTCTTCAAACCAGCTGTTGCAGAGTGCCGCTGGGAACTGGCGTAATGCAGATCTGCTCCATGTTATCCAACTGTGTTAGGTACTTTGAGCGGTGCTGCCGCACACCCAGATGCCTACTTCGGGAGCCAGGGGAGGGAGCCCTGCAAAGTGGCCTGGAGTGTACCCTCCTCCTAATTAGCACAAAAACTAACTATGCTATGCCAGCGCTGAGGCACAGGGCCAATGTTTGTGTGATTTCTTAAAACACCAGATTGCTTTATTTTTAAATTAGCATGTACATTGTGGTAACTGAAAAAAATAATTAGAGAAAATTCAAAGAAATCCCCCATCACAAATAGACTCGTTAGTCCCTAAGCCTTTAATTTTTATGTAAACAAACATTAGCAACTGCTGTGCCAACCTGCTGGGTGGCATGTGATGATACTGAACCCGTGCCTTAGTTTTCTCATCTGTAAAATGGGCATGATTGTGCTCTCTTCTTCATAGGGGCTGTTGGGAAAATTAAGTTGTTTGTTAAAATACAAATACTTAGACCTTGCTGGAGATATAGCTCCATGGCACAGTGCCTGCCTGGCAAGCATGAGGTCTTCTTACTGAGCTTTTAAACTTTAAGGTGATTATAAATTTTACATTCCTTGTAATGATGGTGGTGGTGGGATGCATAATATAGCCAGCATGTACTTTAAAGTTTTCCTGTAGCCGCTGGACATCCTTGGGCTTATTTGTTGTCTTCCTCTTCCTCTGCCTCCTCCTCCCCTTCCTCCTCTTTTCTTCGTAGTACTGGGGATTGAACCCAGGCCTTCACACTGAGCCGAATCCCCAGCCTTTTTTATTTTATATATTGAGACAGAGTATTGCTAAGTCACTAAGTTGCCCATACTGGGCTTAAGAAAGTGATCCTCCTGCTTCAGCCTCCCAGAGTAAGGGGATTACAAGTGTGCCCCTCACTTGGCCACAGTCTGCTTCTTCATGTGGAAGTGGAATAGCTGTGCTGAGGGCCGGTAAGAAGCAAACCCCACTGGTACACAGCACATTGGGCTCAGCGTGGCCCGTGCGAACCCTGCAGAGGAGCCGGGATCTGTTAGTGCGCCTGTATTTACCGGGAGAAACGGGCTTAGGGAGGTCAGTGTCCCTGAGGTCACAGCTGGTAAAGGAGCCTCTGAGTCTCTTCTTGAAGGCGAGATGAAAGATCCTCCATCCTTGCTGCAGATGCCTGGGATCCAAGGCGCTTCCGGCTCCCCATGGCTCTGTGGTTTGCCTGATGCTACCCAAGGTCCCCAAGTCCAAGCCCTCTGCGATGAGGGATGCTGCAGACTCCTGCAGGGACCGAGTGGGAGGGGCTTCAAGGGTGTCCTAGAGCAGAGAGCGGGGCTCTCCTGGCCCCCAGGTGAAAACCAGCCATTGCAAAGTGTGTTTCCAGCTGTTTCCTGAGGTCTTACAGAAACCACAGATATATCCTTAGGCTCCTCGGCACAGGGACCTGGGAGAGGTGGGGGCAGCTGGTTTGTGGATCTGAGTGCAGACAATCTTCTCCTTTCCTTTATTTGCTTCCCCTCTTGTATTCAGATTTTTAATGCGGTACAACATGGTACAAAACGAACCAAAGAGCCTGTGTGTGACAATGTGTTACCCTTGCAACTGCCTCAAGCCAGTGGGCTGCAGGCAGAGGCTGCTCTCCAAGGGGAGCAGACCCAGAGCTCCTGCCAGGGGACTGAACGGGACCCCTGTCGGCTGCTCAGTGACTGGGAAGGCGTCTTCTGAGCTAGCAGACCCACACAGGCTTATCTGGCACCAGCTGTGTGCACATCTGCTCTGCAGAATCCCTGCTGCTTCTGAAGGTCTGATAAACATGGAGGCCCAGCCTCCCCAGGAGGGCCTGGCAGGGAACAGAATCCCTGCAGGGCGGATATACCAAGGCAGGGGGCAGCAGAAAGCTCCCCAGTGTTGCTGAAAAGCTCTTCCCTGGATACCAAGAGAAGGCTTGCTCGATGATATTCCAGCCCCCTCCAACTCTGCCCTTTTCAACACACACACATGGGTGTTCACACACACACACACATGCATACACACACCTGCACACAAAGACACAAGCATGCATGCACACACACACAGGGCTACTGCCCTGATGGAACCTTTTCTATGCATGTGCCAGCTGACACCTGTGTGTGGCCCTGGTTGCGCCTCCTGGGCCCATGCTTGGGAGAGGACCCTGGGGTGACCTTCTCTGCTCACAAGATGGGCCCCTGGGCTGAGCCAGCTCCTTGGACACAGCCATGAGGCTGTGTGACACAGCGCTATCCCTCCATGGGTTCCCAGGGGATGGCGCCAATCCATGCAGGAGCGGCCAGGGTTGGGGGAGCCCTTATTTCTGGCGGGAGGGCAAGGCGTCTTTTCACCTGGAGCATGTGATGGCCCACTCATAAAAGCACAAGGCCAGCTTTTATTGAATGACAGGGGCCAGGGCCAGTGTGGGTACTTGTCTCAGTTCTGCTTTCCATAGCTCCAGCGGAATCTAACAGCTTGAGAGGCAGTTTGTTCCCATGACATGCTTGTCCTTGCTTGGGAGGGGGCCACCTCAGTGTCCCTCGTGGGGTAGTTACGGGGAGGTGATCTTATCATGGGGCGGTCTGCCAGTCTCTGCTTTTCCTGGAACCTGCGGTAGTCATATATCTGGAGGCTTCTCAGCATGGCTCCAGGAGGCCCCCAAACTGGATGTTGTGAAAACTGGCAACTGCGCCTTCCAAATAATAGGTTCTTGCTCATACCCGCGTCATTTGGGGGTGACTGGGATTATTTTCCTGTATTCCTTCTCTCCAGAATCTACACAGAGAGCTACTAGCTTTTTTTTTTCAGTTGTAAAAGGAAACACGGATATAGAAAATCACACAAAAGTAAATGTCTAGCTTGGTGAATTGTACAGACTTCCTCCCCATGGCTCCCCGAGTGGGTATGGAATTTTACCAGCCAGTCCAAGCTCCCCTTTCCTCCAAAAGGGACCTCTGTCCCAACATGCATGTGATCACTCCTTTTTTCAACAAGGAGCAGAACTGCTTTACGCTAGTTCCCAGTTTTTTTCTGGTACCGGGAATCAAACTCACAACCTTGCGCTTGCCAGGCAGGTGCTGTGTCGCTGAGCTAAATCTCCAGCCCATGATCACTTCTTTGAATTTTTTTTGTGATAAACTTTGAGACAATTGTAGACTCATATGTGATTGTGATATATTAATAGACTAAATATAAGGTATGCAGGCAGAAACAAACAAATCACAGAAGTCAACGTCCATTTATGACAAAGGCTCCCAGAAAGCAGAAAGAGAAGGAACTAACCCCTCCACTAATAAAGGCCACCCCCCAAACCCTACATGTTCCAACTGGATGGTTTACGTGTAGTTGCTAGCTCTAGCCCAATATCAAAATCAGGACAGCGACACCAACATAGTCAAGATGCAAAACATTTCCATCATATTAACACAGAACTTCTCTCACGGGCTGGTGATATAGCTCAGTGGCACAGCACCTGCCTGGTAAGTGCAAGGTACCATAAAGAAAAAGAACCTCCTCTCATGTAGTTCTTGCATAGCAAAACAACTTTGTCCAGTTTTGTTTTATTTTAAGAGACTCAAATTGTTTTCTAGAGTGGTTGTATGTTCCCACCAGCGGTGCATAAAAGATGCAGTTTCTCACCATCCTAATAGCATTCGGGATGTAAAAAAAAAGTCTGGACTCCTGGTAGCATAGGGGGTCAGTATAAACGTTGTAGGTATTGAAACATACTTTCAGTCCAGAGATACCGAGAGGATATTGCACCTTTTTGTGTTTGGAGACTGTAGGGAGGCGAACAGCCTTGTCTTCATTCAAGAGCAAATCTTTATTATGTATAATAGACTTTTGCAGCTTTGCCAGTTCAGCATCTACTTCTTCCTAACAATGGATGAGTTTGGGGATTTTCTCATCCCCAAGTGGATGGCTCAGTTAAGTAAAAAAGTGGCACTCACGTGTCTCAGCTATTGCCCCCTAACCAGATACTTGTGCCTTCGGTGGCTTCTGCAGTTCAAGTCTCTGGAGGCTTCCCAGGGGGTCTGTATCAACTAGGGATTTGGTTGCAAGCTACAGCAGTGGTTGTGACTTTCTGAAGAAAGAACAAGCAACTTGCTGGAAGGATATGGAAACTCAGATCACTGAGTAACTAAAGGACCAGATTTTGAACATGAGCATGGTGGGTTAGAAAACACGAAGCATGGAAATCATGTTTTGGTAAAAACAGTCCACCAGAACAAATCTGCAGCTGCAAATGCAGGCTGCCACCTCACTAAGCTACCATTTGCTACCCTGAAATTATTCCTGATTGTTCCTTTGTCTCTACAACTCTCCCCAGATTCAAAGTCTTTGTTGGGAGAATGGGATTTGCCAGACTCCGGTCACTGCCCACCCACTAGCGAGGGGAACACCCTCCCTTTGGTACAGCTATAGGTGTGACAAGCCATTCTGCACATGATGGGAAATGCCCCAGAATAAGAAAAGCAGTTGGATTCAGCCGAAAGGACTGCAGCCCACCATACTGGTGATTTCTATTCCACAGTTTTCTGACTTCAGATGAGTTCAGCAAATTCCTGATTTTCTCCCCCAATAGATTCTTTTTGTTTATTGGCCAGAAGCCTGCATTTTAAACCCAAAGATCCTAACCAAAGTATGTGTCACTGTTCCCATTAAAACTCTGTTTATTGGCACATCTTAGAAGTTCGGGAATTCTGAATTCTAGACTAAATTTATCCTTGTTCCATCAGCTTGATTATAAAGTGTAGAGGGAAAATAACCTATGTGTCTTCGGCAGAGAGTGGTTTAGTGGGGACTGGTGCTGAAGATCGTGTTGTACTTGCTTGGCCCAGGAGCTGTCTGTTTGCATGGATGTTTCAGCACTGAGCCAAAGTCCCCACGCTTGGATTTGGGACTGTGACGTGAGCCAGTGTGGTTAATCCATTCTAATTCGGCACATTCAAGCCTCATTGCTTTTCTTCAAGGAGCTTATTATTGTGGGGGTGGGAAGCAACGTCATATGAAAATGAATAAGAAGCCACTTTACCCACCACTTTGATTTAGTTGAAGAGACTTAGCTAGCACCAGGGGACCAGCAGTCCCTGAAGCTGTGTGGGAGATGTTTTTGTGCCCTGGCACACATGCCCATGTTTTAGAAGAGAGCGCCCATGGTTTCCAGGAGCAAACAAGAACCCATGATACCCAAAAATGATTTGAGTCATCAGTCTGTATCCTCAACTTTGAGATTCTTAAAAACGACCTTTTGGATGGTGGGTCATCAAACCTTGAATTCACTAAAGACTACTGAATCGCACACTTCAAATAATCAAGTTGTGCAGTAGGTGAGTGATACCCAGAAAAAGCTATTAAAACTGACCTTTTAGGGGCTGGGGATTTAGCTCAGTGGCACAGTGCCTGCCTGGCAAGCGCGAGGTCATGAATTTGATTCCCAGTACTGGGGAAAAAAAAAAAAAACCCTGACCTTTTAGTACCTATCTGTTCTTGAGCTGGGGGGATTGCTTGAACAATGGGTTCATCTTGGGCCCTCTATGAAGCCAGATATTAATGAGCTTGTTGGTATGTAATTACCTGTTTTTATCTAATACTTAGGCTCTGGATCCACCTACCGCAGTAATTTTGTGGGGCTTATAAGTGGTTGTTTGGCCTCTAATCCAGGAATGAGGACTGTGGTGGATTCTATGATGGAATAAGGGTAGTGCTTATTTTATCTGCTGCTCTTTAAGTGGTGGTGGCGCTGGCAATGGAACAAGATAAGAGGGCATGGAGCTTGAGCCAAGTTCCCTCACTTAGTATCCTCTAGTTCTCTCCAGCTAGTATCTGGCACTCTGTCAGTATTCAAGACTTCAGATATTTTGGCTTATCTAGAGGGTGATGCTAAGTAGTGATGCTGGAACTATGATTTTAAAATCAAAGCAAAATTAGAAGAAAAACTGATCTGGAGTCACCTACCTGCAGAATGCACCATGCAATTAGGAGTTCAACAGAGGAAGCATTACATCAAAAAACCTCAAGTCTATCTTGCACAGAGCCAGGTGGATGTAGGTATGACCATGGCCCGCTCTGGGTTAATTACCAGATAGCTTCACACCACAGCTGCAGCCCATGTAGAAAATTTACCTTTGTTTTAGGCTCTTCTTTTCTGCTTGGGCTCTCATCTGTCTCTGAAGCTTTTCATCTCCTAGGAGAAATCCAGAAGGAGTAGGTTATGGATCCAGGGACCTCATTCTGGAATCTTGGTGTTATCCACAGTTACTCTTCTCAAGGCGGACACTACGCTAGAACCCCTGTGTGGTTATTTTTATTCATATCTTGTTAAAAGACACTAAGTGTCTTGGTTACTTTTTCTTGTTGCTGGAACAAAATACCTGACACCCAAAAGTAAGGAAGGAAAGGTTTATTTAGTTCACAGTTTATGGAAGTTTCAGTCCATAATCAGCTGGCTCCAAGGGTGGGTAGCCTGGCAGGAGGGCAACAGTTCATGGCAGTGGAAGACAGCAAAGGCAACAGGAGCAAAAAGGGAGCTCGAGAGAAAACTCTTTCTGTCCCTTATAGTGTATATAGGCTACTTACCCTAGGGTGAGTGTAGCACTCACACCCATAATTCCAGCACTGAACAATGAATCAATCACAAACTCTAAATTCAGCTGCCTCTGAAAAGTAGCCCCCCATGACTGCATGAGGTTTTGGTGGAGGAGACATCCAGACACAAACCATAACACTAAGTATCTTCTGGGTAAGAGGCTGAGGTCTGAAATGGTTGTCAGATTGAGTGTTCCAGCTCAGTCTGGCCAGGAAGTTTGATTCTCCTAACTGCTGCCCTCTTACTACCTGGATACTCTGGGAAACAAACTGTGAGCCAGAGTAGGTGCAAGGGAGTATGCTAGGATGTGCCGCTGGATGCTACTTTGAGGAGGTAGGATCAGGACTGGATGGAAGGGGACATCACACTCTGATGAGGGCCTCACAGGCTCCACTCACCCTGTGAGTTGCTTGGAAGCTGACATGACCCATTGGAGTGTCCCACATTGGGCCACTATGGCCAGGGCATGCCATCATTGGTCACTGGGTCCCAGGACGCATATGGTCTTGGGCCTCTCTGAAGGTGAGACAGTCCTGCAGGACTAAAACACCACTAATACCTTGGTGGCCAGTCCTATCTGGAAGGAGGATCTGAGACCTTGTGCCCTAAACTCTCTCCTGTTGTCTTTCTTTCTCTACATTGTAAAACTTTCCATCACTCATCTCTAAATGGGGTTTTCTCCACCTTAGGTACCTGTTGGAGTTCCAGAAAGTAAACTACCCTTCAACAATTGCCTGTAGTTATTTCAGGTTGCCATCCTAAGTTTTCAGATATTTATCCATGAAGGCCAGGGCCTATGTGCTCACTGTAGTAGATAGGGCTGTAGGACTGGCTAGGGACCAAAAATCTTTGAGAGGATTGTTGGCAATTCAAGATCCCCTTGTCTAAATGCTGAGCTAAGCCTCAGAATCCAAACTGGATGAATAGAAAGAGGCATCAGGGGAAGTCTGCTGACTGTCTGCTGCTGAAGTAGAAAGTCTGCAGAAGTCCATCTATCCTAGGACATTTGAGTTGTCTGGTTTATCTGCCTCTGTAAATTGTAACTCTTCTCCCAGCTTCTAGAAGAGCTTAGAAGTCCCTTGTATCTGGGAGAGCAAACACAATTCTTCACCTAGATGAGGGCTTGGCAAACTCCTGTGTGTACATTGTCCCAAATGTATATTCCGTGACTGTAGGTACATTCTTCAAGGTTACATCTGAATTAGCATTTGAAAACTGGAAATGTCCTGTTCTTTTCCTGTTGTGACAAGCCAGCCACAATTAAGCATTGCTAGACATCACTAAATATTTTACATAGGGTGTGTCATGTAATTCAGCCCCATGAGGCAGGATATGCCCATTTTTCATAAGGAAACAAACAAGGCTTAGAAAGGTATTTTAGTCACTTTGTTGTTGCTGGGATAAAATACTTGAAACCCACACCCTAAAAGAAAGCTTTATTTTGGTGGATGGGTTTTAGAAGATTCAGTCCAGAGTCAGTTGTCTCCATAGTAGGAAGGGCATGGTAAAAAGGTCTGGTGGAGGAAAAATGCTTATGACATGGTGTCCAGGAAGTAGAGGGATAAGAGAGGAGTCAGAGAGGGAGAACATATCCTTCCAGATCATGAGTCCAGTGAC
>NW_004955527.1:3974805-3990866 GCF_000276665.1 Chinchilla lanigera | reverse complement strand
CAAGACCAAAAGCCAGGAGGGAAAACATTAAATCTTGTGGTTCCATGTCCAGCACCCAGGGAAAGTTGTGGTGACATGTGAGTTCCAAAGAGCTTGGGTAGTACCATCCCTACAGCACTGCTGGTTGCAGTTCTCACAGCCTCTCTCTTGGCATAGCTTTGCTCACCACCTGCAGCTTTTTTCAGCAGATGTTCCACATTCCTGGCTTCTCCAACTTTCTGGGTTTTCCACTGCATTTTTAGCTTCACTGTCACAAGATTACATATTATGCTGGTGGTGGCAGACTGCTTAGCCTCTAAGGCCTTCCTTTGAAATCTAAGTAGAAGCATTCTTCACCCATAACTCTTACATTCTGCATGCTTGTAAAACCATCACCACATGGATGATACCAGGTTTTGTCGTCAGCTCAAGTATTAGAGAGGTCCCATTGGACCATGGCTGCAGAGGATTCTTGAGTATTTGGATGACTAAGCACTGTTGAATTAATCTTGGGTAACCCATCCCTTAGGTGCCCTTCTTCAGCAGAAGGCCCAGGGGCTTTCTTCTCAAATGAAAGCTTAAACCTGTGAAGGGTGGAGTCTCACTGATACCTGAGATGCCCTCAGAACCTCCTTCTTATGTCCTGATGCAAATCACTTGGCTTATTTTTAATGCTAATTTTTTTCAACAACCATATTTTCCTTTTCCTCAACTTTGCAGATGCTTCCTTTCTAGCAAAAAAAAGCTTTGCCAATCATTAAGGTCTACTGCTTGCTCCTGATTATCACTGGACAGCTGGCTAAAGCTACCAGTACCCATGCCACAGCCTCAACATTAGACTGTCTTGAAATTTCCTCCATCAGATTAATTAGTCTACTGCCCTTAATCTCAGTCTTCTGCAAAGTCTTAGGACATGGGCAAAATATAGACATATTTTCCTCCAGAACATAACACACATGGGTTTGAGTCCAACTACCAATGGAGTCCTTGTTCCCAATCTTCTGAATTTGGCTTTTATTGTCTTGCATTTCTTTCAGCCTTCTGATCTTCTGTGGTTTTACCAGAATCTCCCACCAAACTCAGATTATAGCACTCTAGGGTTTCTCTAGCCAACATCTCCAAACCTTTCAAAACTACTCCTGTGAACAGTTTCAAAGGCTTCTGAACCACACAGTGTGGGAAAGTCACAGCAACAACCCAACTTCTGGTACTAAAATCTACCTTAGTCACTTTGTCATTGCTGGGACAAAATACCCAGTACTCACAAGATATAGGAGGAGAGCTTTATTTGGCTCACAGTTTTTCAGTCCACAGTTGGCTGGCTCTAAGAAGAGTATGGGGGGAATGTTCTGGAAGAGGAAAGCTACTCACATCATGGTGGTCAAGAAACAGAAAGAGAAGGGAGGAGCTGGGGGTGGTGGTGGAATATACCCTTCCAAGTCATGCCTGCAGTGTGACCTACCTCTTCTGGCCACCTCCTTCTCCTGACAGCACATTTAGCTATGGGATTCTTCAGTGGATTAACCCACAGAGGAGTATAGCACCCCCATGATCCAATCACCTTGCAAAAGCCCAACCCCTGAACACATGAACCTTTTGGGGGACCTTCTAGACCTGAACCATAACAAAAAGCAGTTAACAAAATTGCTAGACTACACAAATAACAAGCAGGAGGAAAATAATTCCCCTTTGGCTTTGATTCTGTTTTAACCACTGCTTCTTGCCTTATCTCTTCTAGATAGGAGTCCTCTCTGCTTCCTTACAGATTTCTTACTGTGTGCAGATTCTGGGGGGCTTTATCTGGTTGGGGTGTGAGGTGCTAGTGGTGGTCATTGTGTGTCATGTATGAGTATTAAATCACCAACTAGATTAGGGTCAAAACTGAGCCAACATATCCCATGACTCTTAAGCTAAGAATGGGTTTTACATTTGTAAATGACTGCAAAAAAAATTAAAAGAATTCTGTTGACACCTGAAAATTATGTGCAATTCAATTTCACTGCCCATAAATTTGAAGTTGGATTGGTATACAGCCATGATCAGTGTTGCATATGGCTGCATTTGCTTTATAACAACAAAACTGAGGCTGTATGGATCACAAAGCCTAAAATGTTTACTATCTGGTCCTTTGCAGGAAGACTTTGTCAACTTCTGATCTAAGGTGCAGAACAATGTTTAATCCCCTAGACAAGAAGGGCATCCTAAGCTCTCCTAAGAGGGAAAAGGAAACCTTTTTCAGAAGGCAGATCAAGAGTGCAGCTAGATACAAAGCTAGATCAACTGAATGATCTATATGCTTGTCTCCATTGTTCTAGAGCATTCTTTGCTATAATAATTTACTTGTTTTCCAATGGATCCTGGTGTTTTAGTCAACTTTCTGTTACTATAACAAATACCTGAGATAAACCAGCTTAAAAGAAGAAAAGGTTTATTTGGGCTACATTTCAGAGAATCCAGTCCATAATCAATTGTCCCTGTCGCTTGAGCTTGAAGCAAAGCAGCACATTAGATGAGGACTGTGGGGTGGAACAAAGCTGGTGGGAGCAAACAGAGAGCAGAAAGGGACCAATGTCCCAAATCACCTTGAGGGGCTGCTACCCATGGACTAAAACGTCTCAGTAGGCTCCACCTTCCCATAGCATCAAGCTGAAGACCAACCTTCCACATGCAGGCCTCCAAGGGACATCCAGATCTTACAGCACCCAGAGTGCTGTTCATGTCCTGGACAGCTATAATTAGGTGGCTGAAACTTGACTGGTCATAGCTTTCATGTATGACATGAAAGGTGCAGAATATGCAACCCCAAAACATGCCACTTTGCCATATCATTATTTTGAAGGCAACTGAGTAAAAGCACATGCAGGGAAAATGCTTAGCCCTCTCTCTCTCCATCAAGAAGGACAGGGTGATCCTTAATCACCAGTGACATTTCCAGACCCTTATCAACTCAGAGAAGGTACCAGCTGGGTCTACATAATAAGCTTTATTAATGAGCCCTTACATTTCAGTAGTTCTCCATATTTTTATCTCCCCACAGATTGCTACCCCTACAGGTTAAACGCCTCTTTCCTTTGACTTGACACTTCGCTGTGAACTTATTGTCCATTGCTAAGATCCCATATAAGTCCCAAGTATTCACTACTCCATCAAGTTACTCATCACTGACTTTCCCCCACCTGTATGTGCAAACCACCTGTCAAACTTCTCTTTGTCTTTCTTTTGCTAATCTGTCTTATATCATCTAATTTGCAGGGTCCTGGTTGTAGAACCTAAGAGAGTAGTGGTAGAATGTTTCTTCTCCCCTACAGACACTAGACTAAATAGCAGCCAGTCTAAATTACAGTTTTCCTTGCACAGCATAGTTATGCCTTATGGGAAAGTAGAAGGTTGGACACAGCCTCTGACTGAAGGAGGGGAGCTGATACCCATGGAACACTAATCATGCCAAACCCCGTGTTGCAGATTTTACCTGGCCTTAGTAGCCTGGAGAGGGACATGACACTGTCTTCCTGTAATGCTTCCTACCATGCTGAAGGTGAGACTCTGGCATGGATGATGCACAGTTAGACCTACTTTCTACTTGTCCACCTACCCAGATGTCAGGCACAGTGCTACAGGTACAGAGACACCTACGCCAACTCCATGCCCTTGAGTGACAGTTAAGGAAGTCTGGGGTTGCCATCCAAATCCAGATCTGCATCTGGGCTAATGAAAGCCCAGTGTTTCTCTGTGTTGGCTTGGCTTTGATGAATTAGTGCTTTCTCTACAAGTTCCTGCCTTGAACC
This sequence comes from Chinchilla lanigera, assembly GCF_000276665.1. Taxonomy (NCBI): domain Eukaryota; kingdom Metazoa; phylum Chordata; class Mammalia; order Rodentia; family Chinchillidae; genus Chinchilla; species Chinchilla lanigera. Next base: position 3,987,102 of record NW_004955527.1, on the reverse strand, counting down.
TACTACCTCTTGTTTGTCCCCCAGCACTTGCATTCTTGAGCAGCTTCCTTAGTACAGGGTGTGCGTCAGTCTGACAGCTCTTGACACAGGCAGATCAAAGCAGCATTACATAGTGATTTGCAAAAGGATCTCCAGCTCAATAAGCCAGTGAGGAGCTGCCAGGTACGAGGTCCTGCCCTGGCTGCTGAGTGTATGCAGGTGACAGCTACATCCTCAATAGTCACTACAGACAGTGATGGGGGATAGTAGAGCATTTCAAGATTCTGTGGTTGTGAGCAACAGCAGCCAGTGGGGGATGATCTCAGCCAGAGCCAGTGAAGTGGGAGGCTGTGGAATGGATCACAAGATTAAAGAACTAAACAGCTGGGCTCAAAAATGACAGACATGAACAGTGGCTAAGCGACCGAAGGAGGAGCAGAAAATACACTACTGGAGTCCATATGCCACTAGGACAAGTGGCTGCACCACTTTCTTTGCCTTGATCAATAGCAGGTTGCCTCTGCATGAGACTTTGCCTTGACTTTGACCTTACATCCACTCCTTTGACCAGAGGTGGACAAGACTTTTGATTGGCAACCCACCACAGTAGTGGTGGAGGGGAAATTCGTAAGGACACTCAGGCTCTGCTGCTTGAAAAAGGGGTTAGTGCTGTTGGACCAGGTCCACAGATCCTATCAACTGTGGGAATATAGAGGACGATGCCTAATCCGGTGCAGGAGGAGGTCAGAGAAAACATCCCGTAGGCAGAAATAACCAAGCTGAAAACAGAATGGCAAGTTAAGTTAACGGTGCCCAAGGGCAAGCAAGAAATAAAACAGTACAGGCTAAGAGAATTGCAGGTGCAAAGGCCCCAAGGTGGGGTAATTATTGTCCTCTACAGAATGACGGCTCTGCCCGTGGTGGTCCCTAGGAATGACAGGTCACTTCGCCCGAGGACTTGGACTTCTACACATCACAGCCCATGTTCTCTTCATCCCCCTAGAGTCCTTGAGCTCTTCAAGGTCAACTGAGCATCACGGGAAACTTCCAACAGGGACTCCCTCCCTCTTGGGGAGCCTGCAGGATTAAATGAAATCTTGAACCTCCTGCATGGAGAGCTGATAGGAAGAAAAATGTCACCGCAGCCTTGAGCGCTTTTATTATTTTTCTCTGCTGTAGTGAGGGAGTCCTCCAGTCATGAGCTGCCTGAACTGATTTGCTCTGGCGTTAGTCACAAATTGTGGCTTGACATTTATAGCAGCCATGATCCACGCACTATCGATTATTTAGGGAAAGGAATGAAGCTGGGATGGCCATGCAGCTGGCTCGTTAAAAATCAGCCCTTGTCACATTTCATCCTGACGGCAGAGGGGGCTTGAATCTGGAAAGTGGAAAATGCACTGTCAAGTGTAGCTCCTGTCTGTGTCTCAGCGGATAGCAAGAAGCTGTTGTTCACCATCTCTGGTTAATCAGCCCCTCTATCCGCATGAAAAATATGCAATCACCCAGGAGCTGCTTGGAAGGAATTATCATTCTTTGCCTCTTCTGCTCAGCTGCTCCCGCATTGTGTTCACGGGGCCAAGGACAGTGGAGCCAGTGCTGGTGTTGGCTGGGTGTTGATGAATTAGTGCTCCCGCTGTGAACTGTACTTCTCTGACCTAGGTGATGAGCTGGCTTCCTCCCGCCCCATCCTTGGGAGGTTGTTCCTTCCATGTGGATGATGGTGGGAGCCGTGGGGAGGAGTCTGGGTCTCTGCTGCTTTCAAGGAGCACTTGCTCATCACAGTCCAAGTTCAGATGGAGCGGCTGAGGGGTGACAGCCAACACCTGCTGAGATGCCAACTCCAGAGTGGGAGAAACCCTGTTAACGCAGTCATGTGAGCTCAGCGGCGCTGTGACCTATGCGACAGAGATCTTCAGCAGTGTGTGGGAGGCAGACAGGCCCAAATTGGATTGGGTTCATTCTGGGCTGAATTCTGCGTTAGCTCAGATGAGTTACTGGTTCTCTGTGACAGGGGGATTGAACTATTTGAACATGTTAGTCTCCTCCAAATACCACTGGTGAGGCAGTTTAAATGGCAGGCATCTACTTTCTCATGGTTCTAGATGCTGAAAGTCCAAGTCTAAGGAGTTAGCAGGGCTGGTTTTTAGTGTTCTAGCGAGGCCTCTCTTCTTCACTTGCAAACGCCTGCCTTCAGCTGTGTCTCTGCCTTTTCTGATGAGGGTATCAGCCTTATTAGATTTGCACCCATTTTAATGATCTCATTAATTGTCTCCTCCAAATGCATCAGTTTGGGGTTTAGGGCTTTAACATGGGATTTTCTTTGAAAGGGAGACACAATTCTTTCACAACAGTGGGAAATCTGCAAATAGAAAAGAGAGGGAGGTTTTAAAGCCCTTGTAGCAAATATCAATGACTGGATGATGGGAGAGGACTTTTTGCCATGTCTACAATCATCCTGTACCCTGGTCATGCTTGAAGAAGCCGTGCTATAATGAGCTTTTGTCCCCGATGGCTGTGTCTTCCTTTCTACGTGCTGGATTGTAGTAAACGCAATTGGTTGCCCATCCAAGAGCCTTTTCTCTCTGTCTCCTTTGCTGGCAGAGGTGTCACCTTGGGTGGCATTGTCACTTTTGTAGGCAATAGACACTTTTGGCTTTGGAGGGCGTCCTAACTCTATTAACAATATTTTAAAGCTATATTCTGTAACTGACAGTGGAGGTATAAATCCTGCTTACTATAAGAAGTAAAACATGTTTGTGGACCCCTCAAGGTATTGCTAGCTCTGGGTTCTACCTAGTGCACTCAGTGGATGAGCTCCCTTCTACAGGGAAGGACGACCTTCTCCTCTGCTTCACGGGGACAGCTGGAGAGGAGTAAACCATTTCTGTGCTAGGAATCTAGCTTAGCCATGGGATGAAATCTAGCCAGTGAGATGTGATGGAATATTTCTTGTGTGAGGCTTAAAAAATGGATTCTTTTCCCACTAGGAGATGCCTCAGGGAGAAATAACCTTTGCCTGTGACAGCCATTCTGAGGTCATGAGGCAATGGTGACTCACAGAAGTTGGTAAAATGTAACGAGTGGTAGGAGAGTCCTGACTCTCAGATGCCACTGTTGAGCCATGGTTAACTGTCACCAGATCTACCCTTCTGCATTGCTAGCTGAGGCCATGTAGACAAATAGCACATAGTAGGTGGCTCCCCCAACCCATGTTTATTGTCTCTCCCTGGATGCTAGTGGTTTCCTGGCACTTTTCAATGTCCCTTGGCCTGTGGAAGCCTCACCCTGGACTCTGCCTGCATCTCTGCAGAGTTCCCTGGGTGTTTCCTGTGGCTCAGTTTCCCATTTTCATAAGGACCTCGCTTGTTGGCTTAAGACCCATCCTAATGATATCATGTTGACTCAATCAACTGTGTAGATAGGAAGCATATTCTCAGGTTCAGGACATGGAGATCTTTGGGAGTGGCAGGCATCATTGGGCCAACCACAGGGGCTGAGGCTCTCTGACGTACTGGTCTGTCTTGTATGCAATGGCTGGTTAGAAATTGATGCTTTTCTGCTATTTCTGCTTCTGGCATAGACATGTTTTTCTGTACCTTGGTGTGGGATTGAGTGGGAGAGGGGAAATTCTTCTCAAAGTGGGGCCCCAGACTGGCAGCACCACTCGGGGACCTGTTGGCCATGCAAATACTCAGGCCCTTCCCCCAGCATCCTGAATCAGAAATCCACCAGTCTGTACTTTTCAAAAAAGCCCTACATTGTGATCCTGCCTTTATTGAAAATTTTGATATTGCATCTTCATGAGATTGTTTGCATTAACATATTATTTGTCTCGCTGCTCCTGGTGCCTCCTCCAGTTCTGCTCCTCTGGCAAATGCCTTGCTTGCCTTACCCTAGAAAACACAGGTGACTGAATCTCAGCTCAAAATCTGAGACCTCACAGGAGGAGTGTGTAGCGCGTGGCAGAGACACTTGGCTCCCTCGGGACCATCAGAGACCTCTTCCACAAGGATGTGATGTCAGACCGGGGAGTTGAGGGCAGAAGGAGTTAACCCAGGAAGGGAGAGGTAAGAGTATCTCAGGTAGAGAGAGCAGCAGGTCCAAAAGCTAGATGTGTGGAGAGGGCTTCACAAATACGATCGCTGATTCCCTTAACGAGTATTTCTTAAACTCCTACAGCAAGCCCTGGCATCTCCTGCCTTTGACAACCCAGAATTTCAACCCCTGTATTGAGCTGGAAGAGCTTGAGAGGAGGCAAGTAGCACAAAGGTGAAGTCTCAGCTTGCCTCTGCCATGAAGGCATAACCTGCCCCAGGCACCTTCCGCTCAGCAGTGGTATTTGGCACCCAGCAAATAAGGTTGGGAAAGCACAAAAGGCCGTGCATCTCATCAGAGCTGCATTTAGTACAGGTTTCCATTTCAGAGCTAATAGCGTTAGCTGCTACGTAGAAGTAAGAGCACAATTACCGTTTTAATAACACGGTTGACAACCCAGCTCAAATCCCGGAGGAGCCTTGGTTTACACTGGGAGGGTTCTGTAGTGTACAGTGAGTTCCCAGTCCCAAGCTGTGTTTTCTGCCTTTCTTCCCAGTTTGCTTAAAAAGGAGCTGGTTATGCCCAGTGCATCAACGTAACCATCAGTAACACCTTCTTTCAACCTTACATGCACTAGTTTGGGCAGTAAGTGACGTAACCATCCCAGTGACCCAGAACTGAGAAGCCTAAACCCACGCTTGATGTGGCTCCCTACCAACTCTTTACAGAAAGCCATCCCTAGGGGCAAAACTGAAACAAACAAACAACAAAACCCCCCAGAACTCATACTGGTTACATTCATCCATTGATGTCTGAGGGCCTGACTGAGCCAAACGGAGCTCTACAATCAGGCCAAAAGACTTCCTAGGATCTGATATTAGGCTTTTATTGTACTCAGGAAAAAGCTTAAGTGGAACAGGGGGAAACAAAGACATCACTAAGATAAAGTAGTATTCACTTTCATTTAAGAGCTTTCTCCTCACATGTTCAGTCTTTTCTAGGAAGAGTGGCTGGAGAATAGAAAACCTGCTTGGTAAAAGCTATTGGATCACTGCAATTCAATGTTTAATTACTCAAAACATCACAACTGTACAAGCTTGCTTTACAGTGAGTTATTGAGTTAAGTCTGTATCCCAGACCCTCAAAAGTGAATATTACCAAAGTATGACAAGAAAAACAAGAGCATAGGATGTGAGACACAGCACTCGTGTCCAGCAAACCCCACTGGAGTCCTCCAGGCACCCTCTTCCTCTTCCTTCAAGGTGGCCACTGTCCTGACCCCTCAGGTCAGCGATTCCATGAAGTTGAAAAGGACAGAGCTGAATGGACTCACACGTGTGTTTTATGTCTGGCTTCCTCCCTCAACCTTGAGAATTATCCTATGTGGTATGCTCACTTTCATTCTTGTATGTGTAACTTTGGATGGATTTACTGGTTTATTGCGTTCTGCAGTTGGTGAGGGTTTGGGTTGCTTGTAGTTTGGGATGGCTACAAACAATGGAGGCATCTGGGAATATTCTGGAACCATGTCAGCTGCACGTGAGCCTCCTAATGCTTGGTGCAGATCTAGGAGTAGGTCAGAAAGTAGGGAAATGCAGTGTCAGACAGTTTCCTGGGGCTCATACCACTTGACACTTCCACCAACAGTGTGTGAGCATTCCAGTTGCTCCACACCTTTGCCAACACCTGAGTTTCTCAGTCTCCAATGTTGGCTATTATGGTGGACATGTGTTTGAATTTTATTGTCGTTTTAATTTGCTTTCCCCTGTAAATGATGAAAACGAGCATCTTTTCATATTGGCCATTTTAAATACCTCTATATTAGCTTTTCAATACTGTAACAAAATACCTCAAATAATGAACATATCAAAAGACTATGTTTATTTTGTCTCACAGTTTTAGAGTTTCCAGGGCAACGTTGGTTGGCTAAATTACTTTCAAGCTTATAGTTTGGCAGCAGATCAAGAGCCCTTGGTAGGGCAAAACCACTTTCCTCATGGCTAGGAAGCAAAAGAAGAGAGGAAAAGATTTGGAGGTCCCATAATCCCCTTTGAGGGTCACCCCCAATGCTCAAAGACTTCCCATTGGGTCCTCTCTTAAAGTTGCCACTGCCTCCAATAGTGCCAGACTGGCCACCAAGCCAACCTTTGGGCCTTTGGGGGACATTTAAGATCTATACTCTAGCTCTTTCATTTTGTAAAATCCTCATCCAAGTTTCTTGTCTATATTTTTTTGAATTCTGTTTTTATTTATCAAAAGGAGTTCTTTCTTAAGTAACAATGTGACTCTTTTCTTGGTTATAGGTGTTTCAAATTTCTTACCTTCATCAAAAGACAACATGAAGGGAGGGGAACAATAGGCCACGGAATAGTTCTTTCCTCTGATGACAATTTATCAAGCTTTTCCTTGTAGTGCTTTTCATGCCCTGTTGAAGAAGTAATTGTCCATCCTCCTCCACTAAGATAGCTAAGATACTCTCTATCAGCATCCGTCTATATCTGGCTTTTGTCCTAGATCAAATTAAAACTGTAGATAAATTTGAGGAGAGTTGGAATTTTTACAACAGTAAGTCCTTGAGTCATGACTCAATGGTACATTTTTTCATGTTAGGCTGCTTTGCTTTTACTTCACCTTTTATAGTTTTATGCAGAATAGTCTTGAGTCTTTTCATTAGATATATTCCTAGTTATTTGGCTTTTGGATGCTATTGTTGTGGAGTTATTTATTTATCTATCTGTGCTGGGGATTGAACCCAGAGCCTTGTGTATGCTGAGAAAGCATGAAACACTGAGCTATACGCAGCCTGTATTATATGTATAAAATGTTACATTCAGTTTCATGTATAGAAACATAGTTTACTTGTCAATATAGTAATTGAAACCGATTCCTAGCAGTCTTGCTAAATTCATTCTAATAACTGACTTGTAGACTCCTGTTTTTGCATTTTCCACCATAATCATGTCAGGTGCAAAGAGTGACAAGTTTATTTTTCTCTTTCAAACTTCAAATCTCGTCTCTTTTCCTTCCAGAATAGTGTGGAGTAGAAGCGATGACAGTGATCCGTGTGGTCTCATTCCTGCTCTTAGGGGGAAGCTTTTGATAGTTCACTATGGTGAAGGATGTTTTATGTAGGTTTTTCTGGTCAAAATTCTTTATCAGACTAAGAAAGTTTCTCTTCATTCCTTTGACATTTTATGAGACTTGAGTGTAGGTCTTGTATAGGGACAATTTTTGCAATGTTCTTCATTTAAAAAGAATGTATAAATGATTTATATATGTCCATTGGTCCATATACATTTTTCTGTATTGTTTACTTTTTAAATTTTTAAAATATTTTTCACTTGGTGTGAGTTTTTTTTTTCCTTGTAGTTCATTAATGTTTTACCTCATGTTTTGAGGCTGGTTGAATTGATGATTTTGTTATTGGAAGGATATTTTTATTTGCTAGAACTACTTCTTCAGACACTTTTTTTTGTTTGATTTTTGGGGGTACTGGGAATTGAACTCAGGACCTTGCGCTTGCCGGGCAGGCACTTGTGCTGCTGAGCTAGATCCCTGGACCTTAGAACTACTTTTTATCTAATCTACTTAGCATGACAGTAACAGAGCTGTACCAGTTTTCCAGCTTTCTTCCCAATTCCCTTTTTTTCTCCTCTTCCAGCATCTTTAGACCTATTTTTATACTCATTCTCCCTCTGTATTACTCCAGCAATTGTAAATTCTTTTATAAACCTTCACTGGTTATACAAGAGACTAAAATACACTCCCTTGATTTATCAAGGTCACATACAAATTAACATTCCTCTTTTCCTGAGTAATGTACAAGCCTTAGAAAATTTTAACTTTACTTACTCTCTCCTAACTTCTGAGCCAGTTTTGCTCTGTATTTCATTGCTGCCTACAAGGGGTGGTCAAAATATTTGATGAATGTTTAAATTTTTAAAAAAACTATTACGGTAAAATACACATTGCCATTAATTGCCCCTCAAAATTCTCCTCCTTTCTTTAAACATAAGTAATCCATCATTCTTGCCATTTTCTGAGGCAGTTCTGAAAGTCCTCTTTGGGCAGTATTTTTACAAGGTGTGATCAAAATTATAAGGAATACTGCTGCCTAGTGACATTCAAAGGAACATAGGCTCGTGAAAATATTACAGTGTGTCATCGTCCATGTTATTCACTGGATCTGGTACCGTACAACTTCTGGATCTCCCCTAAAGTCAAAATGACCATGAGAGGTAAATGATTTGGGTCGATCCAGGATGTCCAGACAGCCATGACACTGCAACCAAAGGCACCGAGGAAAGAGGACTTCCGGAACTTCAAAAGGTGAGGAGGAAGTATCTTGAAGGGGATCAGTGGGAGTGGATCTTTTACTCTTTTAAATTTTGAAAAATTTAAACATTCACTATAGCTTTCAACCACATCTACTATACTTTAAATCTTATAGTACATTATTGATGTATTAATATAAAATAAATATTAGCCACCAATAACTGTACATTCTGACGATTACATACCAATACTGGTATATATTAATCTTATATTTTAACATTAATTTCTACTGACTTTAGACTTAGCTACAATTGGCCTTTTCACTGTTCTCTGTTCCTTTCTCTACCTCTGAGCTTCCATTTGGGGTCAGTTTTTTTCCTCCATGAAGAAATTCCCTTTAGTATTTTCGTGTCTGGGTCTGCTGGTGATAAATTTTCCTAGATTTCTTCAGTCTTAAAATAGCTTGATCTCACCCTCATTCTTCAAGGTTATTTTCAATGAACATAGAATCCTAGGTAGTAATTATTTTTCTTTTAGGGCTTGGAAAATATCGTTCCATTAACCCCTGTTTTCCCTAGCTTGTGATGAAGTCAGATGTCCCCCTCTGTTGGTCCTCTGAAGGTTACCTGTCCTCCTGTCTTCCTAGGGGTGGGCAGCAAAGAGGGGAGAGAGATTTCCTCTGCTTTTTTGTTCCATTCAGGCCTCCATACATTGGCTAGTGCCCACCCACACTGGTGAGGACTATCCTTTCTATTCAATCTATGAATTCATCTGATCACCTGCTCATCTCTTCTAGAAACACCTCACAGTCACATGCAGGAAATAGCCAACTCTCCGAGTCCAATCAAGTTGACACACGAAATGAACCATAACAAGTACTATCAGCTCTCTATGCTAATGGTGCATCCCCTCCATTTTCTCTTTCCTGTCTTTCTGGGATAACAACTAGACCCATGTCAGACCTTTTACCTAAATCCCTAGGATTCATTCTTCTGCCTTATCCTTTCCATTCTGTTTTTTATGCTCTGTTCTGACTTTCTTCTTCCAGTTCACTAATTCTTCCCATCTGTCTCTAAGATCAGTGTGATAATTTTTAAATAGTTTCAATTTCTTTGCCAATTTTTTATGTTGACCCCTTTCCCTGACCATATTTGTCTGAATCACCAGTGGCTTTCTTTCTGTTGTCTGTTTCTCTTGCTTTTTGACCATGTCATCTTTGTACATTTGGTTATTTTTTTCTTGAACTGTAGAAAAACTTCAAATAGTTCTAAAAATTCCCCTCACACCCAACAAGCCATTTAAGGGTATGTTGCAGACACAGTGCTCCATCACAGCCAAATATTTTAGTGTGCATTTCATACCCATCATGGACATTATCCTACTATGCATGGCACAACCATCAAACTCAAAGAATTCACACACACACACACGCACACACACACACACACAAGGTAGCTGGGGTAACTGTACTACTATTTCTATTGGCTTGTTGAACAGTTGATGCTTAATTGTTTGATCAATCTTGCATGCCTATGTTTGGCGATCTCAGCAAAAGATATCTATTTTGAAGATAACAATATGTAATATAACAACTATTGTTACTTTCCTATCACTTGTTTTGAAATTCTGCATCATTTTAATTGTTTTTGTCATTTTTGCCTTTGTGTTTGTTTTTTTCTTTTTAAAATAAAATTTTAAAAAATATAATAATTAAAACAAACAAACAAGAAAACAATGTATCATTAGCATCCCATCTATGGACTCCATCTACCTCTTAAGTTGCTTCTGATTTAGAACAGGTCCTTAGATTTTCCTTAACTTTTAGGATCTTGTCACTTTTGAAGATTAGAGGACAGTTGTTTTGTAGAATTTTCATCAGTGTAGATTTATCTGTTTTCCTTAGGATTAGATTCAAATAATGTATCTTTGTCATAAATATTGCAGAAATGACATCTAATTCTTATTGCCTACTCTTAGGTGGTACATAAATCTGATTTACCCTATCAGTGATGTTAACTTTGATTACTTAATTAAGGTGTTGTCTTGAAGGTTTCCCTCCATGGCAAAGTCACTCCTCTTTCTGTTCATGATTAGTAAATATTTTGTGGGACACAGTTTTGAGATTGTAAATGTACTATTTCTCAACAAATTTTTACCCACTTTTCCTACCTGATTTATAACTATGAAATGCTGAACTATGGCAGTAGTCCACTTCCACCATTTGATTTGTTTATTGGTTAGCATTATACTATAAGGAAATTTTCCTTCTGTTTACCTTTTTATGAACTTATTTGTGTGCGTGTATGTGTATGTATTTTATTTATCTGTTGCCTCATCTAGCTGTTCATTCCTATGAGCTTAGTGACCTTTAAGGTTACTAAATAATTTAGCACTTAGCACTGAATCATGACATTATTATACTAGTGAGGATATGAAGAATCAGAATCCCTACCCACAGCTGATATGAATGTGAAATCGTGACGCCACTGGAAAGTACTTTGGTAGTTCCCCAAATGATTAAGCAGAGAGTTCTAGAAATCAGCAATTCTACTCCTAGATGTGTACCCAAGGGAAAGGAAAACATGCCCACACCAAAAATTTTATATGAATGTTTACAGCAGTGTTATTCATAATGGCTGAAATATAGAAGCAACACAAACATCCAACACAACAACAAATACATGGAGAAACAAAATGTGGTATATCCATATGATAGAGCATTACTCAGTCGTAAAAAATAATGTAGAATTGAAATACGTTATAAATTGGTTGAACTCTGAAAACATTATAAGTGAAAGAAGCCAGAGAAATAAAAGTTTACCTATTACAGATTTTACTCATATAAAAGTCCAGAATAGGGAAAATAATAGACACAGAAAGTGGATTAGTTATTGCTTAAACTTGAGAGCTCTGAGGAGGTAGTGGGTGAAACTAAAGTTTACAGGGTTTTTTTGAAGTGGTGAAATATTTTAACATTAACTGTATTACTGATTGTACATATCTGTGTATATATTAAAAACCACTGAATTGTACTGTTCAAGTGAATGAATTATATGTCATATGCATGATATGTATCAAAGTTTTAAAAATAATGATATTTATTATAACTTGCAGAAAACTTGACCCAACATGGAAACTTTTGTGGAATATGGCCAGGTAGCACAGCTTCTCAGTGAAATAGGTCATTATTAGTTGCTAAACAGAACCAGTGGATCCAGGCATCTTGTAGATTACCTATGAACAGCTGTATGACCTTCTGGCTGGCTAATCATAGGCAAAGGACTTGAATTTTCCTTTCCTTATCTGGAAGGACAGCATGCAAGTATCTGTTATTAAATAACAGTGTCTGGAAGTTCCCAGTACAGCTCATGGCACTTGGCAGGGTGGATCTTCCATGATTGAGTACTGGTGGCTTTTTAAAAAGAAGAACAACCAGAGAAGACACAAGCTCACTCTTCCTGTGTGTGGGGAGATGCAGGCCAAAGGAGTGACTGAACCCGAGTGTGCTAAGGAAGGGACCTTGAGGAACAACAGTTCCCGCGCTCCTGGAATGCGTGGTTAGAATTTAGAGGAGATTCTGCAGGACGACAGTCAGCAGAATTAAGAGCAAGTTCCTGTCAGAGATGTTTGCTTTGGCCACTGCGTTCCCTCTGGCCTGATAAGATTGTTTACACTATGTTGACACGTGGCATGTTGCAAACCATCCCATCCCAGCCCTTTCCCCTGACAAAAACTCCTACATGGTATGTTGCGAACTGCTTTTCTCCTATGTCTTTGTTCTCATGTCCTTGAGTTACACATAAATAATCATGGAGGTCTCAGTTGGTTGCTGTTTCTCTGGGGCTCTCTGATACCCAAGAAGCGCAGCCCTTCTGAATTCTCAGTGATTGAACTGAAATAAACCATTTCTCTAAGTAGTCTTCTTCTTCTTCTTCTTCTTCTTCTTCTTCTTCTTCTTCTTCTTCTTCTTCTTCTTCTTCTTCTTCTTCTTCTTCTTCTTCTTCT
>NW_004955527.1:3933780-3974645 GCF_000276665.1 Chinchilla lanigera | reverse complement strand
CTTCTTCTTCTTCTTCTTCTTCTTCTTCTTCTTCTTCTTCTTCTTCTTCTTCTTTTTGTGTTTTTGAGACTGGGTCTTGTTATGCATTCAGGCTGGACTTGAGCTCACTTTGTAGCCCAGGCTGGTCTTGAGCTCGCAATGATCCTCCTGCCTCAGTCTCCTGAGTGCTGGGATTACAGGAGCATGCCACCACACCCGGCCTCTAAGTAATCTTCTTCGACTTCTGTGCAGTCATGGTCGAACACTATCTATTGTCACATGATGTCCTGTACCATCTTGGGATCCTGCCAATAAGATGCAGCCCCTCAACCTTGGACCTTCAGATCTGTGAGCCAAAATAAAATTTTAAAACATACCCAGGCTGTGACCCTGTATCATTAGCACAGAAAGTGGACCAACACAATGGTCTTTTGCTATCAGAGATGAAGCATCATACAAGGGGTTGCTTGGGCTTGCTGTCCTATCTTCCTAAATTGCCCTTTACTATGTCTTCACCTATACCACATGGTTGTAGGGAGCTGCAGGTACTCTTATGCTGATGTGCTGAGCCTGACTTGACCTGCGGAATCAGCTCTTAGCTCCTGCAGGAGGAGGAATCTGAGCACAGTCAAGGGAGCCCTTTTAGGAAACTCAATTTAGAGTCTAAAGGCACCAGGGGAAGGCTTTAAAAAAATGAGTAGAAGCATTGATTTGGGTCAGGGCAAATTTATTTCCTTCCTAAAGATCCCTAAATGGATTCTAAAACCTCTTCAGTACTTAGCATGGCATTTAAACTCTCCTTGTCCAAATCGCTTGCTTCTGCCCAAATCTCCTCCCCTAACCCAATCCTCTTCCATCTATGGAGGCAAGTCTCACTTTATTTCTTAGACCAGCTCTAATACTCCCTCCCTAAAGCTCAGCCAGCAGGTTCCAGCCCTCACCTGTCTTGGAGCACCAGGACCTTTCATGGTGCATGATTCACCGTGTGGTATGTTTTTCTACATGTGTGGCTAATCATACTTTATATTTATCAAAGATAAATCGATAATGTGTGTGTCTCCCACTCTCTTCCTTTTTCCCCTCCAGCACTTTCTCTGCCACCTGTGGCTAGCATAGGGTTAGATATTAAACAGATATTTAAGACATGATCTTACCAGCACAGATGTAATAAGAGTCAGTTAGTGGCTTCTGTCATGTGGTTATCACTCAACTTGTATCTCTGGAGAAGTTTCCAATACTTGAACACATCTCTGTGAAGAAGGGGATTGTATTACAAACGGATGTGGACCCAACTGGTCGCTAGAGAAGGCACACAGCCTGTGGAAAAGGGGCACCCGCCGCTCCTGCTGACTGTTGAAGGAGACCTGCACTCTCAACACCGTCAAATCCAACTTGTCTTGAAAATTTTGAAATCTGGACTTCTTATAGTGTTAGTTAGAGTTCTGTAGAGCAACAGATTCAGTAGGAAATACATGTATAATTGTAGGAGGGGTTGATTGGATAGACTTGCAGGTTTAGATTCAGAGAAGTCCATAGTGACTGTCTATTGGATCAGAGGTGGGAGAATCCACCCTGGACACCTGTATGCTAGTGAGCTGGAGGAGCTAGTAGTTGCTCAGCCTAAGAAGGTGGAAGCCAAAGAACAGGAGGGATCAAGGATCTGCACCAGTCCAAGGTCAAAGGCCTGGAAGGTCACTAGAAATCAATGCCCAAAGGCAAAAGCAGCAAAGGATATACTTAAGACTAGAGCTCTTCCAAACAGGTACATTTACTTCTTTTTCTTCCATCCATCTTTCCATTCCATCTTCTGTCATCTCTCATTTTGCTGGCCCACATGTCAATCATCCACCTACACCCAGAACTGTGCTTTACTAATCTGCTAAGCATTTCTTACTCCAATCAAGTTGACATATCACAATAGTCACAGCCACTAACCTTAAATATTAACATGGACAGCCTAGGATGAGGGACTGTACGTAGGACAAAGCACTCAAGAATAGACCTAGGTCTGTGGAAACTCAGTAGATAACCCCAGTGGTGCTGCAGTGGGGAAAGGATGGGTGTGGTGTCTCAATCAGTTTGGGCTACAATAACAAAGCACCATAGGCTGCTTGGCATACACAATAGCAATAAATTTATCACGGTTCTGGGAGTCTGAGATGAAGGCATCACCAGAGCCTGGTTCTGATGAGAACGTTCTTCCCAGATGTAGGCTGCCAGCTCCTTGCTGTGTCTTTGTGTGGTAGAAATAGAGCAGGGGAGATTTCTGGCATCCCCACTGGAAGAACACTGATCCCATTCACTAGGGCTCTACCTTCAAGGTCCCACTTCCTAATAGCACCACAGAGGGAGGATAGGATTTCAATATGTGAAGTATTTTTAAGGGGAGAGTTCTCAGCCGTTCAGTCTATTGCATAGGGCAAAGAAGGTTTTGGGAAAACTGGTTATAGTATTAAGGGGATAAAAGCCTTCTCCTATATGTACCAGATAGAAAGGTAGGTTCCAGATGAAGATATCTATATGAAAAGTAAAACAATAAAGGAGTCTGACTGTGACCTAGGAGTAGAGAAGGATCACTTAAGCAAGACCTTCAGGTCAGCCTAGAAGTCAAAAGTACAACAGATCTGACCGTGTTGATGTTAAATGTTTCTAGTCAAAAGACGCTGTGGATGGATGAGGTTATCAGTCAGACAACCAGTACAGGGAGGAGACACTTTCAAAACCCCAATGAGTCAGTGGCTAATATCTATCAGAATCAAGGAATTCTTCTCAATCCATTATCCAGGAATCAGGAAAATGACTGGAAAAATGGGGCAAGGGTATGAACAGAACTTTCCTAAGAAAGTCAGCTTTGAAAGTGCTCAACTTACTAGTAATTGCGGAAAGGTAAATCAAAGGAACAAGCTCTAATGCTCTATAATGAACTACCCCTATTAGATTTTCCAGCGTCCCAGTTTTTGCCAACAGTTATTTTTGTTTTTTTTTTTGTTTTGTTTTGTTTTTTTTGTTTTTTTTGTTTTGTTTTTCTCCGGTACCGGGAACCGAACTCACGACCTTGTGCATGCCAGGCAGGCGCTTTTGCCGCTGAGCTAAATCCCCAGCCCCTGCCAACAGTTATTGACCAAGATGTGGGAAAATGTAATCACTCCTAGTGCCTCTGTTCATTCTCAGTGTCCTGGTTCGGATGATACACTGCCTGCTGACCCTGAGCTTAGGAGGCAGCATCTCAGTGTTTATAGCAGCAGCACCTGGCAGCAGATGCCTGGGGCTATGGGAGAAGACGGACCCGAATGTGCTACATTAACTACAAGAATCACCATGGAGCGGTGAGTGGCGGGGGTTGGGTGTACAAAGAAGGGAGGGAAAAACATGGTTTGCCAAACAAAAGATATACCTGTAGGTCGAATTAACATGTAAGGTTACCTTGGATTTTTAAAAATAGTTTAGCCATGGCGTAGTAGCCCACCTCTTGGAATCATTACAACTATAACCACTGGAGAATTGGTTTATTTCCCCTGCTGTGTGGGCTTTTGCAGTTAGCAGGTGTCTGGAATTCTCCTGACCTTAGCCCTTGATCAGCTCAGAGCCCATGGTCAGAGAGATTGGATTCTGATGTCTTACGGTTTCATAGCTTGGAGAAGAGCCTCTTCCACACTAAGGAAGGGTGCGTGAAATCATTCATTTAAACCATGCATGTGAAATCAGACTTCATTTGAACCCTTGGAAGTTTTCAAAGCTTCTGGCTTGGCCTACCCACCCCAGGTAACCCTTAAAATATCACTGAGCCATATATGTGCTGGTGAAGGGCTCTCAGGGAAAAAGCTGCTGTGCGGGAGATTTTGGGGCCCACCCATCAGTTGGAACTTTACCTTCGGGATCTTAAATCTAGAATAGGCAAACGTCTTCAATCCCAACTTCCTGAAAAACGCTCTGATTGCTGCAGCTGTGCTTTCCTGCTTTGGCTCCTCCTACTCCCGGCTCTACCTAAGGAGCTGATTGCCAATGTCCTGAGAGTGTTGAAGCCAAATCTACAGAGACAGCGCTCCATTGCTGCGGGGAGCAGGTGCGCTGTCTCTAAAGTTAGCATCTTTGTGATCAGCGGATGGGAAAGCAAAATAAACAGCAGCACCTAGAGGAGCAGCTGTTGTGATCACGGGAAAGGTATCCCTCCCCTTCCCCACTGCCCAGAGAAGCTGCCCCTTTCCATTTGGAGCAGGGATCAGAGAGATTATTCCACACACAGCACAGGGCATGACGGCCACCATGAAGCACCTGCGCGTCTCTAGCACTCCAGGCTCAGCAGGGATGTGTGGCGTCTTTCTCTCATCGTCCTGATCGTTGGATTTTATTGCTAGCCATCTGGTCTCCTGTGTCTGGCACTCCTTGGCTGTGGGCATGAAGAGGTTACAGCAGCCCGGGAGCCTGCTGGGCTGAGTTAGCACTTCCCTCTGCATCCAGGATCTCCCCAAGTAACGGCCCTTTTGCATCATGGAAAAGGGGTGGCGGGGCGGGTTGGGGCGCCCGCTGCAGTAGGGCACAGCAGGGGCTCTTTCACCATGTCTCATTCGGCTTCACGCTGCTCTGCAAGGAGCGGGGAGCAGGCGGGTGAAGGCATCCGGAGGAGTGAAGGATGAGCCAGGGAGACCCAGCGCACCGGAGCTGCAGAGCACCCGAGCCGCAAGCGCCTTGCGCGCTGCCCGCTGGCTGCAGCTGCCGCCTCGGACGCCCTGGACTCTGGGCCGAGGCGCTCAGCGCGGACCAAGGAGCCCAGGACAGGCGCTGCTGGGGAGCGGGGCGGCGCCGGAGAGGCCAGCTCCCGAGGGAGCCCGGGCAGCCTCTCTCCCTGCCCGCCTACCGGGGAAGGAGACGCGGCGGAGCCTGGGCAGGCTGTGCCTGCAGCTGGCGCTGGGACTCGGCTGGGCTGGAGCTCTCTCGCAGGTGCCAGTGCAGCCGGGCTGAGCAGTGCCCTGGGGCTCTACCTCTTTGGTGGCCACAAGGAAGACAGACCCCACTCCTGGCCACCCTTTCTGGACAAGAGAAGGCAACTCTGCTGGGGGAAACTTAAGATTTGTCTTTTACATCCAACTCCTGCAGCTGCGCCAGACTCTTGCGGAGCGCCTTAGGGGTTCATCTTTTACTTGGCTGGTGTTTGAGAAAAACTGCAAGGAAAGGGTGGCAAGAGGAAGAAATGTCGTAAACTTTAGGGACAGGGACATTTTCTTGGCAGTGATACATAGCCTGAAATCTACAGTTTCTGGGTCAGAGACAAAGTCCTCTGCTCAGACACACTGAGGTCTAGACGCTGCTACACAACCAGGGACCCCAAAGACCATGGAATCTACGCTGGCAGCCTCCAGTTCTGCCCCAGGCACTGTCACCTTCTCCCACGTCTTCGGTCAGCAGTGTCAGCTCATGGAAGCAGGTAGGGAGCAAGCGGTGTGCGTGTGTGCATGTGTGTGTGTGTTTGTGTTTGTGTGTGTGCACGCATGCGCCTCTGGGGCCCAGAGGGAAGCTGGCCTCTGGCACACAGGTCTCTGTGGATGTGGGCGTCTGCCTGCCTCCTCTCTTTCCCAATATAGTTTGGAATGTGAGACTTGACTATCCAGTGACCTGGGTGCCTGGCATTTATCATTTTAAACAATAAAATTTAGAGACCGGCCATGAGACTGAAGGGGCCATCGGGCACAACATGCGAGGCTCCCTGTTTATGTTTTGTGATCTGTTTTCTTTCTGGTTAGCTGGGATCCTGTGACGTGGTGACCGTGGTCATCTGTTGGGGGCAAGCAGTTGCCCGAGAGCCACTGTCTGGCTGTCAGCGTACCTCTGTCTGCCCCCCAGTGGGGTGGAAGACGTGCCTCACTGGTCGCTGTTGGAGTAACTTAGCTGCTCAGAATAGGGGGATCCCGCTGGGAGCCCTTGCTCATGCTCTCCCCCGAGTGTCTCGTGTTTTATGCCAGAGGGGAAAGTTGGCATGGCCCGCAGCCTTCCCCCAGGCCAGCCATCTTGCTGGGTTGTGTTTGGTCATGAAGAAACCAGGTGAGGGCAGACGGCAGACAGTCACAGTGACAGAGGCCGTCAGGCGTACGTGGTACACGCTTATGAGTATGTGGGAGCCAGCTGTTTGTTCCTTTGGTTTTTTAGAGATTTTTGGTTTCTGTTGGGAGAAGAAGCACACGTCCTCCGATGGTTTCCTGGAGTACTGAAGCGTTCGTCTTGCTTTTTGCCTGGCATCTCAGGAGGATGGTATGAAGCGCATTGACTCAGCCTGGGGGCCTGAGTTAGTGGATATGTCTTCATTGGTGGACACGTGACCCCTTCCCTGGGGTGTTGTCTTCCAGCTGCCAGACAGGACAGCTGGACTCGGGGCTGCCTGGTCCAGCCATGCCTTAGCACAGCGCAGTGGAGAAGACAAACTTGAGCTGGCTTCAAAGATGAGATGTGTTGGCCTAGACAGGCAGTTCATGGAGTGGGTGGGTGGGGTCTCAGAACTGGATGGCCGGGACTTGAGTTCAAGCCTATTGTAAGCCATGAGACCTCATGCAAATTACTTAGCCTCTCTGCGCCTCAGTTTCCTCATCTGTACACAGTGGGGATGGAAGGCACTCCTGCATAGCGCCCTTGCAAAGGTGAAGTAAGATAGCATGAAAAGCGTCCTTTTGAGGGCCAGAGTCTGCAGAGAGAAGCATTGCTGCCTCTGCAAGAGAAGGTGGAAACACCGAGCACCCCCTCCTGCGCCCCCGACCTTGATTCTGGTTTATCTATACAGCTCCGTCCGCCCATGCTCTGAATTCTCCAGAATGGCTCGGAGGCTTTCTTGGACCCAGTTCCTGAGCCTCTCTGCTGCTCCTAGGCGCACTTGGATTTCTAAAGTGCCTCCCCTGTGACCTCATCCTCTTTCATTTGGAGGCACCCAGGCCTAAATCAGGCCATGAAATCCTCCATCTCCTTTTTTTTTTTTTTTTTTTTTAATCCTTTATGTCAGGCGGGAGGGCAATGCAAACGCATGGGAACAGTGACCAGCGGTCCCCGGGGAGAAGGCAGGCCCTCAAGAAACGCAAGGAGGAATAATTAACCTCTAAGTCAAAAGCACGCACTCAATTAGGAGGCGGAAGGGAGCGAGAACAAACACTGGGAGTCTCCAGCCAGCCATTTGTAGTTGGGTTAGTATCGCAAATGAGATCTTAAATGTGTGTGCAAACAATTCCCAGCCTCCAGGGCCTGGCAGCTGGGTTAGCCAAGTCTGTCCTCCCCTGAGGCGGAGCTGTCGCTCCTACATATTCATGGGGCACCGCTGTGAGCCCTGCATGGTGCCAGGGGCCACAGACCCTGCATTAGGTGTGGCCCTGATTCAAGGGGATGATGATATAGCTGGTGATAAACATAAACCGTATTGGAGAAATTAGGCACAATGTGACTTTGCAGTGATGCTATTTTTCTGAACAAGTCTTTCTCTAGCTGCATCCTAGCCCTTAAAAAAAACTTTTTTGGGAGCTGGGGATTGAGTCTCTAAGTAGCCCAGGCTAGGCTCAAACTGGAGACCCTTCTGCTTCAGCCTCCCAGAGTGCTGGGATTACAGGGATGTACCACCATGCCTTGCTCCTCTACGTTTTTACACAAAGCATCTCATGTAATTTTAAAGAGCCCGGACTGATTTCCACAAGCAAAGGAGACACTGAGGGGCTGCCTGCAGGCCTAGGTTCAGGCTGCTTAGGGAAGGCAAACCCTGGCCTTTGTCTTTAATCTCTGAAACCGCTGTGCCTGGTGATTCCTGTGTTAACCTCTACATCCCTGTGTAGCTTGAGTCTCAGGTAAGAAGTGATTCTTGAGAATGGAGCAGCAAGCGGGGATGGGACTGAGCTATAAAGGCACCTGGGGTTTATGGGGCAGGGTAGGTTCTGCTATCAAGCTTGAAACATGGGTCAGATCCATAAAACTGACCCAACAGCAGTGGTAGGCCCATGGAGGTCTGGTGGGGCCATGGAAGGAATGTGGAGCTCTTTCTCAGCTGTTGCTGACTGTATAAACTGCATCAGCTCCAAAGCCCTAGATCAGGAGTTGAAACCCTATACCCCTGGGGCCAAATCTGGCCCACCATTTCCTTTTGTAAATAAAGTTTTATTAGCATATTACCATCCCTATTCACATGTATTTTGCCCATGACTGCTTTCAGGCTACCATGACGGCAGAATTGAGTAGCTGTGACTAAAACCATGTGGTCCATACAGCTGAAGACATTTAGTATCTGGCTTTTGGCAGAGAATCTTTGCAGGTCCTGCCCAGACCAACATGCATGGCACAGAATGGGGCAGACAGGATTCAGGTGGACGGTGCACTGGGCTCAGGCCTGAGAGTTTGTTTCTGATTCATACTTCTCGCTGGCACCTTCAGTTCTGCCTGGAGCCTTGATTTTTCACGTATCCTCCCCTGCTGTCCCCAACGCACCTCACATGTGTAGCAGGAAGCATTTAGAGTGAATGTGAGCGTCCTAACAAGCATGGCCGTGCACCCAGATCTATGGCACCTGAGCCAGACCAGATCTTGTTTGCCTCCTCTCCACGGCCTCCTGCAGGCAAGGGCGCAGCTCCTACCTAACAAGTGAGGCTTTGATGTTGGCAGAGCTGGGATTTCAACCTCAGTCAGACTGACCTCAAAGCCTATACTCAAAAAAGCCCATCTCACTGCTTCTGCAACTTTTTTTTTTATTTTTTTGCAACGGGTTTTTAAAACTGTTTCTTGTCTTCCTCAGGAGAGTAGAGGAGAGAGTGGCACTCAGGATCTTTTGGTGGCTTTGATTTCATTGCCTGCTCTATATCCTTGAGGTCACTCTTGAAGGCTGGTCCTGTGGAGGCATTAGTCTTCATCTTTTTCCAACCCACATTTCCTTTGTCTTCTGCAGTGGCCCCAAGGATAGGCGAGAAGTTAGCCTGGCCAGGCAGGCACGACTGGGGGAGGTGGCTATTCCCTAGCCTTTCCGCCACACTTCCTTCCTGTGGGAGCGAAAGGCCACACTCCCAGGCAGAACATTGATTGACTTTACACTCTCCGGCATCACTCTGATTCTGACTCTTTCCAGCATAGTTCTGAGGATGGTGGGCAACTCTGAAAGGACAGGCCATGGAAACTCAACCTGGACCACTCTTGACCTCAGTTTAGCTGAACGATTTCCTTTGTCTGTCTCTTCCTTGGATCTCAGAGTATCTGGCTGGTCCCCATCTGAGCTGGCGTTTAGCTACATCTCTGCTAAGGGCTCTTGACTCATCCTTTGGCCTGGTATTCTTGGTGACTTGCAGGCCACAGCTCCTGGGAACAGGGCCTCTTGTGCCAGGTTCTGACTTGCTAAGCTGTCCCTGTATCACTCGAGTTGATTTGCAGCCTGGCTCATTTGGGCAGAAAGCGTTTCTGCAGTATTACTTTGCTTGATCAGAATGACTAAAGTCATTCTGTCCAATGTGTCTTGCTGATGCTGCAGGAATCCAGACCCAACTCAAGGGGGAGGGTAGAAGAGCGGAGGGGACAGGAAGGTGACAAGGCTTCAGCGCCTGGACTGCAGCTGCTCTGCACTGTTCCTGGACCTCAGCTCAGAAGCCACCCTGCATGATTTCTGTTCACTGACATCTTCTGTGAGCTTCCTGAGTCAAGAACTGTGGTCCAGGTCATCTCTGGGCCCCCTAAATTTCCTATGGTGCTGGCCACATCCCAGTTTTATCAGTAAGATGTTGATGCATCTGTTTTCACCAAACCGTCACTTTCACAGAGCCCCGCATTGTGTAAAAACTCAAACATACGTACATTGTGGCTGTCTGTCTGTCTGTCTGTCATCTGTCAGGCTGGTACCTAGAGCTGGAGTCTGATCATTTTTAGACTTTATCATCTCGTTCCTTCTGAAGCTGCCAGCAGAACCCTTTCCCTGACTTCTGAGTGATGTAGAGTTCCTTCTGAACCGATAGCCTATATGTCTTTGGAAGCCACTTGCCAGATTTATCACCAACAGGTGAAGGAACAAACATTTAGGGCATCTGCCCTGAGCTGCGCACACTTTGTGCTTTTGCAAAAGTTGAACAGAGGAAGAGGAGCAGAGAAGAGTGAGCATGTTTCCTGTCTCCATCCATGAGAATGGCAACGTGAGCAGAGAGTCTCCCCAGGCGGTCCCCAAGAAGGGCTGTATAGGGTCTGCATCCTGCCTGGCTATTCCCAAGTAGGAATGGCATACTTTAATATTCCCAGTGATGATTTACTATGGCAAGTGTTGGCACTTATAGAATGCTTCTTGATTATCCTGTGCTGCGTGTTGTACGTGTTACCTTATTTCATCCTTGTCATACCCACATAAGGCAGTACAGGAAACAGAAGCCCAAGAAGGGAGTTATTTCTCTTTACTAGTTACTGGCTGGGCCAGGATACAAGTTCCAGCATCTGGATCTGAGTCTGTACTTTCTCCTGTTCTTCTTCCCAGACTCTCCTCTGGGAATTCGTCTCCAGGAATAGTGGTGGGACATCATTGCCGGCAAATGCACTTGCTGAATGGAGGCAGAATCTGCTGTTACTGGGGTTACAGTTATTCTTCATAGCCTGCTATGTCCTGCATGACTTCTGCTCACTGATGTCTTTAGTACTAGATGCTGAGCTTCCTGAGGTCAAGAACTTTGGTCCCCGTCAGCTCTGGGCCCCCTAAATTTTATACGATGCTGGCCACATCCCAGTTTTATCAGTAAGATGTTGACATGTCTGTTTTCACCAAGCCCTTTGTCTTTTTAAGGGATGGCTATCGTCCTTCTGAGCAGCTGTTAGTACAGTCAGATGGTTTTAGTGGAATCCAGCAACGCAACACTGGTTCTGTTCATTCTAATTGTAAGAGTAATTTTCCTTTATGGCTCTCAAGTGAGCTTGGGGAATTGAGGGCAGTGGAGAACACAGTTGATCCCTTGGGCTGATCAAATTGAATATTCTCAACTGCGGGCTCTTAAAGGGAAAGAGGTGAATGTTATCTTTGGTGGACAGAGGGGTAGGCACTGACTTCTCCTACCATCCCTGACCTGCATATTGTCCCTGTTCAATCTCTTACCCTCAGCCCAAAGGTGGAGAATTCCTCACCTTTCCCTGGTGATCCATCTCCTGGGGATACTGCAGCAGGTGATTGTGACACCCCATAGACCACATCTTAACCTAAAGAATTCTTCACCAATGGTGGAGTGTGAAGGAAAAGCAACAGGACTACGCTGGTCCTTACAGCATCGGAAGAAGCAGTGTGATCATCAGCTGTGGCTATGAAAGCACTCTTCCCACACAACCTTATATCAGAAGCAGGTGTATTTCTTCTGAGACTGACTGGTCAGAGCAGGGGTGTACAGGTATAGTATGAACTAAAGAGCTCAATGCCTTAGGTTTAATCCCAGTTCTGCTGTTCACTAGTGCGGTAACCACAGGCATTTGCCTTGACCTCTTTCATCCGTAGAAAGGGGACGATAGTTTACTACTTTATCTAGCAGTAGTGAGTCTGACAGTGAATTCTTATGTACAAAGTATTTATCCCAATAGTCCCTGGGGCAGAATGCATTATATATACACATTCGATGTCACTATTGTTATTTCTTACTAGTGCATCTGCTCTATCTTGTTTAGTAACAAGAATTAAAACATTTCTCTTTGGCATGTCTTTCTGAGCAATAAAAAGTTGTTTCTTTTTTCCCTTGGCCAATCATATGGCTTAAAAAAATAAAACTCACCATTTGTTTTTTCCTTGACTCCCAAGGTCAGGACTCAAGAGCATTATGAAAATGAATTCCCACCCACCAGTCACAAGCAGATGTTTAAAGAAGGGCCCTGTTGGCTTGGGGTGATGTAGTTTCTGCTTCTCTTCCTGGAGTGATTCAGCACTGTCCCCACCAAGCCTCAAGAATGACCTTGTTTAACATGGTCACCCTTAATAGGGGGCGGCTGAGTAAATAAAATTCCAATACTACTTAAACAAAGCAGGGAGCATCTGATTCCAGAGGAAGTGGTTTAAAGTTAGAAAGCCAATCAACAGAAGAAGCAAATATTTTGTCTGAAGCAGGGGCCAGCACGGTCAAGTGCCTGGGGCTGCTTCTCAGCCATACTAAGAGGGTTGCTAATGTTACCATGTCTTCATCTCCCGAAGGCACAAGAGCTCCTATTTTCTGGTGCAACCTCTCCACTTTGGATGTGCATTATCCAATGAACAATTTAAAATTCCCAAGGGTCAAACTCTATGAGCCGTGTCCTGCTTGGGTCGCCAGATCAACCCTTGGTTGAAGCCCCTCGTTCCAACGAGCAGGGCAGTTTCCAGGCAGCTTCTAGCATCAACAGCATCCCTGCCTTCCGCTCCTGTCCCACGCCTGCGTGTGGCACCTCCTCCCCCTGGCCACCTGTGATTCATCCTTGTGTGCGCCCGTGTCTCACCAGCCAAGAGGTCATCTCTGAATTTCCTGCCATGCTGCTGTCTGTCATCTGTGTGATGGGAAGCAGACAGCGTTACCATAATGCACTCGGCTTCAGCCACTGGGGTTTCCTCTCATCATGGTGGAGATGGAGCATAGGAACAGATAAACCACGCCGAGGCTCCGAGATGCTCTGATTTTTGACTTGAGGTACAGGGATCCAGGACAAGCAAGTGGCTGCTGTTATAAAAAGGAAGGTCTCAACCAAACCTTTTTTGCACAGGTCTCCAAGTATCCCCAGAGTGGCCAGCCACAGGGCAGGCTATCCGCCCTTGACAGCAGTACTCAAAGGCAAAGGGAGAGTGTCTGCCTTCGGTGAGATGATAGTGGATGTTGCTGAGGACGGAAGAAAATGGCCCAGGGTGGATGGGTGAGGTGATACATTAGCATTCCTGTGTTACTCTTGACTCTCTCTTTGAGAGTGCTTGGATTAAAGAACTGACTATTGGGTTTCCTGCTTGAAGCTGACCTCTGATTAAAAGAAAAAAATCTCCATAAAGAATGAGACCTCAAGAATACCTTTTCTTCTCCGGTATGTGGGTGGGATAGGCTTGGCCTTTCAGTTTGCTCTCATCTTAGGTGTGGTGCGTTGATCAGCTCAGCTACATAAGAGCTGTGTTCCCTAGGCCCAGTGTGGTCCCCTGAAGCAGCTGCTAAATGTGGAAGACTCCAGCCTTCACGCCCGTGCTCCTAAGCTCTCGCCTAGGTAGCCGTTTCAATTAGCACAGCTCTAGCCCAGTCTTCCCTGATGAAATGGAGCAGTTATGGTTTCCCAGAATCAGAAGAAAAGCAGGATCCTCTACATGCTCCCTGCCAGCAGCTGGCTCCTGAGCAAGCATCGCTATCACAGAAATCACTGTGCAAGAAGGAAGTGAGGGATTCTATGTGCGTCATCAAGCAGCTCCCCCAAAAAAAGGACTGTTGGGAAGCTTGAAGCTGCCAGTGTACTGCTGGAGTGGAGTTTATGGAAGCCTTACTGTCAGCTACTTTGAAATGAGCGTACCACTGACGCACTGGGATCCCTACCTTGTCCCCCACCCTAACCTCTCTGAGTAGGACTTTCAGACTGTGATGTGTCACCCTTCCATTTTTATTACAGTCCTAGACCCCATCTGTCTTTCTCTTGAACTAATTCAGATCTCATTTGTGATTTTGAACATGTCAAGAGTGAACTAACAAAGCAGACACAGTCTTGGCTCTGATCAGGGAGATAAATGCATTTCCTCTGGTCTTTTACATTAACTACCCTACTTAGGCCTGCACATACCTAAGTGACAGAGTCTGGTGACGATGTGGCCAGGAGGAAGACTTTGCCTCAGGCAACAAAGGAAAAGCTACCCAGAGACCTTTCTGCCATCTGAGAACAAAGACAAAGCTGTGATGCCCACCAAGCTGCCAGGCAGGACTGTGTACATGTGTTTGGCCTTCCTGAGACTTCAACTCTTGTCTTTGAGCTCCTTGAAGTTATTATCAGTCACTGAGCGTTAGGACCCATCAGGATACCTGGACAGAGGGCGGCCTTGGAGCCAGGGTAAAAGGAAGCCTACAGGAGGCTGTTTCTATCTCTACTGGTCTCAGGGATGCCAAAGGTGATGTGGCAGGGGGTCACTTCCTGGGAGAGATTCAAAGAGATTTTGAGGGCTGGGGATATAACTCAGCAGCACAAGCACCGGCGGGACAAGTGCAAGGTCCTGAATTTGATTCCCAGTACAAAAAAAAAGAGAGAGATTTTGATCATCTTGGGAGGGAAGTGCTCCTGGGTGCTTGTACAGGCCAGGAGTCTTGGCCTTGAGTCCATGGTGAGAAGTGAGCCTAAAAAACAATTTCCATGGTGGGTCCCTCCGAGTCTCCACGGGACCCCAGCCCCATCAGGAACATGGGAACAACAGAACTCTGGGCAGTACTGAGAGGGTCCAGCCTTTGGTCAGAAGAATGTGGGCCACCTCTCAGAGGACTGTGACAGTAGAACCAGAAATCTACCAGGGAACACAGAAAGGTCTGTTTGGAGACAGAGGCAGGGTGGGCATTGATCCATGCCTTCATCCAAAGGGCTGGGTGAAGGGACGGGAAGTGGAACAGAAGAGTGTAGGAGGAGGGGCGGGGAGGAGGCAGAACTGGGGGTGCCTGGGATGCTGGAGGTGGGCACACACCTTCCTCAGCTCAGAGGAAGTATCAGTGCCACGACAGGGGAGAGAGAACCCCGAGCCAGCAGCAGGACTGCCGCTGCCTGTGAGGAGAGAGAAGTGGAAGGGAGCATGCAGGTTTGAAAAACTGGATTCTAGAGATCAGGCCTGGCACAGTTGAGACCATTACCGAGGGCTGGGGTGGAGCTACCGTGAAGGGCAGAACCAATCTCAAAAAAGACTGTAGCACAGTAGGGTGTCCAACCATTTTGGTTTTATATCAGGCAGTACTATTGAACGAGACTTGCTGGATATAGATTTCTAAGTTGAGTTATTTTCTTTCAGCATTTTGGGGACAATATTCCTCTCACTGCTATTGTTAGTTTTGGCCTCTACTGATCTTAGGGTCACTGCTCCATAGGCCATCTGCCTTTTCCGTGCATTTGCTTTTCAAATCTTTGTTCTGGAAGCTTTGTAGTTTTACTGCAACATATTTAGGATCTAATTTTATTTATCTTATCTGGGGCTTGTGATTCTCAGATCTGAGGATTTGTGTCTGTCTTGGAAAAGGTGTAGCTACTTATTTCTTTAAACACTCAGTTCTCCTCCGTTCTTTCTTCTCCTCACTTTTAGAAATTTTTGGGTCTGCACGGAACTTCTCAGTCTGAACTCTTTTTCATATTTTCCATCTTTTGTCTCTAGCTGTGTTTTGCATAATGGCTTAAGAACTATCTTCTGGTTCATTAATTTTCTTTCTGAGTACATCTATTCTGTAGCTGAACTCAGACAATTTATTTTTCATTTAATGTCTTTCTAACTTCTAACAGTTTTGTGTGAGTAGATTTCAAATCTTCCAGGTATTTTTTTAAAGTAGTCTCTCTCTCTTGATTTCATCATTATTTAACTGCTTAAGACCATATTTATCTGAAAAAGGAATTTTACAATCTCTTTCTGACATTCTTGGATACACTTCTGCTTTTCTTTGATTCATATTGAAGATAGTTTATTACTTCTTGTGCTGCTCTGTAAGTTTGAATTTTGAGTCCATACTTTTGGATTTTATCTTGAGATACTGTTATTGTAAGTAATATTAACTTCTAGGCTGGGGGTTTCCTCAAACTCCCTTGTAATAAAATTTGAACCAATTTGAGGGTAGATTCCCAGTAAAGAATTATGTAAGGAGAACCCTCCAAAATGCCCTCTCCCCTCAGCTCAGCACTCAGAGAGACAGACAAGTTCCCTTATCTCCTTTTGCTGTTGGCATGTCTTAGTTCAAGTCTTGTCTGTCCTTCGCAGTGAAGCCCTTGAAGATGTCTGGCTTGTGTGTGTGTGTGTGTGTGTGTGTGTGTATGTGTGTGTGTGAAGTGTGGTAGTCCTGACTCCTCTATCCCTCAATCCTTGGTACCCTATGGTACCCTTGGTACCTCTGTGTGGCTGGTAAAAGTCTAGCATCATTGTGTAAGACTAGCAAATGCCCGTGAGCAAAACACCAACCTGTGAGCATGTACTTCAATTTCATATTTTTTCATTAGCATCTTTTGAGCAGGTAATAGTTTCTATGGTGAGTATGACAGATTTTCACAACTAAGTCTAAAACCAAGATGGCCACAGGGCTGTGCCCTCAACTCCTGTGCTGTAGGGGAGAAGCTCTTCCTCACCTCTCAGTTTCCAGTGGCTGCTGGCATTCCTTGGCTCCAGGACGTATCACTTCTTCTCCCTGGCCGCATTGCTCCTTCTCTTCTGATACATGTGTGAATGACCTCACATCCCTCTTCTGTCTCTCTCTTAGAAACCATGTAATGGCATTGGTTCCTTAATCACAGCTGCAGAGACCCTGCTTCCACCCAAATAACATTTACAAATTCCAGGGATTGGAATATGCATATCTCCGGTGGGTAGTGGTGGTGGTGTGTTTTTTAGCCTATTGCAGTAGTTTTGCCTTATAGTGAGAGCTCAGTTCTATATTTATAAGGGTACCCATTATATTCCTAAAGGGTTTACAGCCTTTTCCTGGTCTATTATAGTCCCTGAAAAAGGGATACACTGAAGACTCTCAAGGCCGGAGAGAGAAACGCATAGCCGGTTGGGATGGGCTGCTTCCCAGAGGACCAGAGGCTGAAGATGGTGAGACACAGGTGCTGACATTTGCCAGGGAGTGGAAAGTGACACTTCTAAATCACTTCCCACTCCCTGTGGGACAGAGGGCTTCACTCGTGTTAACAGCCTCTTCCTCTCCTTCTGGCTGTTTTGCCCGTCTTTAATATATCTCTTGGCTTTGTGGATGAATAATCCTGGTTTCTGCTGCTACTGGCCCCATCAAGCTCTGACAGCTTGTAATAGAACATGCACATATTCCTTGTTGTCCTCTTTGCTCCAGAAACTAGATAAGGCATTTACCCTGAGTCTCTGGGGGACTCACTTTGTGCCAATTGGGCTTCACCAAAAGCAGAGCCAGGACCAGAGTGGCCCACTGCTGTGGGGTTTGCCACCTCTGCAGCCACAAGTGTCCTCACACAGCAGAGCACCCAGTGCACTCCTGCAAGTTCTGTGCTGGCGCAAATCTTTGTTCTTGGGGACAGTCAGGCAAACTGACCCAGACATTGTCATACTTCTCATGCTCTTCGGAAACTAAGACATAGCAGTTTGTTTGCAGGCCATTGCAAAGGGAATTTCCCAGTGTCCTTAGGTGATGTGCGGGGTGGTGCCTGCAGGCTTCTTGGCTCCATTAACTCAGAGGCAGAAGTGTTTCACATCAGTGGTTTTGTTACTGGGAAGCCAGGTCCCAATACAGTGAGGAACTGAACCCTCACTTCCACAGTTCTGTTCTTTGTACTCCTGATGAAAGAATTCGATCAAGACCCATAGCCTGTGCGGAAGTATAGACAGAATTTTATAGTAAACTAGACAGAGAGTTGTACCTTCAAGCAAGAAGGTGGGCAGTTCTATGGAGACATCTGCACTGCATTTGAATTTGGATACATTTTTATGCACCCAAGAGTTACTCATGGGTCCAGGGGATGGGGGTAATTATCATGCTTATCAAGATTTTATTTAGAAGTTATTTAGGAATTGAAAAATGTCTTCCTGTCCTGCACAGTGTTGCTTTAAGGCCTTTAATCATGTAAGAAAATTACAGAAGATAAATTCTTCATTTAAGCTAGGTCCCGGCCCAAAGGAAGAGGGCCTTTCAAGAAACTTTCCCTTCTTGATATCATCAGGCTGTAGGTTATGACAGTTGTAGGCTACGGCAGGCAGGGATGCTGTGTGCCTTGTTCTGAAGTTAGACGGCCAGGTGGCCAGGTTTCAGAAGAAATGCGCACAGCTGTAATCTTAAAATGTCATTGTGTTCTGTGGGACCATTTTGAGTCTGAGGCCTCACACGTGTACTACACATTGAAGTCTTTAATTAACTGGCAAAGGATGCTATTTTGGACCCCTTGTTCCTCAGGCCTGCTAACGTCTACCTACCTACCTAACAGTCAGTCTTTGTTCTTGTCTGTCTTGATGTGGTGTCCCTGCCCGCAGTTAATAGGTAAAACCTTGATGGCAAATGTTTTTATAGCTCCAGTTTCACAGAGAGGTTACTCCAATGTGGAAATTGCTAGAACCCCAGAGCCCACCCTCCAGGCCCAGATTCCCACCGACGGCTAGAAGCGTATGTTATGTTCCTCCCATTTGGCTAATGTCTCTGTAATGTGAGGTCCAGTGGCCCCTGGGATGGCCCCTGGGAAGTCCCCTGGGAGCTGAGCCTAGGGTTTGGCAGGGTAGGTCTGCGGTGTTAAACCACTTGGGTTGGCAGAAAAAGACCCCTGGCCAGGCTCTAGGTCAAGAAGTGGTGGAAGTATTGCAGGACTTAGGTAAGACCTCTTTAAGGGTGCTTATTGGGTATGTGTGTGTGTGTTTGGGAGTGCCTTAGAATGACCAGTGCTGACACCTTCCAAGCCCTCTTATTTAGGAGAAGATGCTGAAAGAAACCAGTCCCAGGAGCCATGGGCAATTTCGCCTTGTGTCCAACAGTCTGCCCAAACAACCCACTCTTTTCTTATCTTTACCCAGTTTCAGAATGTTTTCTGGGAAATGCAAGGCTGAATTAGTCTGGTGACCTCAGGCTAGATGCTGGCAGAAGCTCAGTCTCCCAGTGGGAAATTTCTGTCTGGGTTTGGAAGCAGCTTCTCCAAGAACAGAACTGTATCACTGTTGGCTGGGATGGTGGTGCTAGCACCCATGCCAAATGAGGTTGTAAGATGGCATAGTTTATAGAGAAAAGGTGACAAGCTCCTTCTACTCTGGAGCTGACTCCCCATGAGAGGTGCAGGGAGCTGGATAAAATGATACCTCTACCCACATGTCTAAATCGGGTCAGAAGTAGCAGTAGCCACGGTAGAAGACAAGACAAAGAGCGCTTTTGCTCCCAGCTGGCCTGTAGAAATTTAATAATTTAAAGAAAGCTCCAGCCACATTTTAGCAGCTGGTCAATTTTTCTGCTCATAGCAGAATTCCTGGCCTTTGTTTTGTACTGGAGACAGTTTATTTTCAGGTCCATCAGGGAGTCTATTACCAGGTAATTCAGAAAGCTGGCCTGCCCATGAAAGACAGGCAGCCTCTACAGATCATCTTGTAGCCCAAAAAGCCTCCCTTGCTGCTCTAGCATGATGGACCATCTATCGATCTTTGAGGGTGATGAGAAGGTTATGAGACAGTTGAGGTGTTTGACAAAATGCACACTCTCTTGCACAAAGCTCATTGCGATAGCCGAACCTTAGCCCCGTGTCCTTGATGATGCTGGCCAAGAAAGCTCCAGTTCAACAATTTCACTCCCCTGAGTACTAAGTGTTCATTAAAAATCCAGTTTGTCAGGTGGTACCACCCTAGCTGTCCCCGATTGAAACAGAAGTTCCTTTGTGGCCGTCGGCACTTGGGAATAGAACTGTGGAGCCGTGGCGAGGATAGAAGGCAGCCAGTGGGAGCTTCATAGCTTTTCCTGGCAAAGCGTTGATCACTGATAAATGAGCCCACTGTAGCACAAGAAGAGCCTACTGCCATCCTCTTGTCCCTTGGTAGTTTCAAGAATGATGGGGACAGTGTTTCCCCTTAAGGATCATAAACTTCTCCAGTGGCAAACGAGCCCTGAGTAGGACGCTGAACTACAGAACTTGTGGTGAGTGCAAAAGTTATGACAGCTGCTGAGGGCTTCCATGAGCTTGAGGAGAGCATCAAATAAACACAGGACCTTAAAGACCAAGGAGGAAAAGGTATTGGAAACTTCTGGGCTGCTTTCTTTGGCAGAGGGGAGAGCTTGTGTGTTTGTTTCTCTCCTGGCTGCTTTATGGCCCACAGACAGATGAAGTCCACAACTGAGTGCTTCCGATTCCTGTGGGAAAAGATCAGCATTTGGGGTGAAACTGAGGTGTAGGAGTTTCATGTGGACATACCCAGTCATGACCCTGGCCCTCTGATCATCATAGTATCCAGCCTGTGGGATGGGTTGGCACACTCTTTAATCATGCTGGTTCTTCAGCTACAGTTGCACAGCGCGTGTGTGTGCAAGCTCGTAGTGCAGGCCACATCAGGGGTGAGTTCCCTTAGGGAATGATAACTCTTTGCTCATCCCCTTTTCCCTCCTGAGATGCCCAACAATAAAGCCAGGGAACAAGGCTGTGAACCTCCAGCTCTGTGTGTTTCTTTCAGGACAGGAGAATGAGGGGAGATAGAGATCACTCTTCTTCCTAAGTGGAAGAAGCTGGAGTCCAGCCCGAGAGTGGGGAGTTCATGAATAAGGAGACTCTTCCTGGGTCTGTACTGTAGTAGTCAAGTTTTCCCAAACAGGCTCCTTGCGCCCTGCTTTGCCACCCACTCGTTCCTCTGCCTATATTTTCAGAGACTCGCACATCGATATTCAGTGACTTATTTAGGATAAAATGTCTTTCTTGGCTTCTTATGATTAAGGTCTGGTTTGAAAATGTAGTGGGACTAATTAAGCATTTATGAGGGGAGGAGAATGCTTCTGACAGCCTTCTCGGAAGATTGGGTCTGCGTGAAGCCTGGAGAGCAAGGTGGGGGAGCTGCAGGCTGGGAGCCCGGGCAGCCCCAGCCCCACGTCCTGCACTGGCGCCACGAAATCCACTGCAGGTGCCGAGGTGCTCAGAGCCCTTGCTAAGCCCTGGTTTTGGCTGTCAGTCCAGCCCTGCATGGTGGGAAGGCAGACCAGGAAAGGCCCCGAGGCTACCCCAACAGTGGATGCTTGCACTGGCCCCTTAAATGTGATCTGATGCTCACCCCATTTCCAGGGGGCTTTTCTGTAACAGAAGAGATGCATAGAAAGAGATATCACAGGCCCTCATGGCTGGCTCCAAAGAGGTGAGATTCTCCTGCTTTCTGAAGGCAGAGGGATGTCACTAATCTCAAGGGCCGTGGCAATTTTCTCATTTTGAAAATCTTATTGTACAAACCACTGGACAACACATACCACCTAGAAGGCCAGGCAGAAGCATTTTGAGTGTGTGCATGTGTGTGTGTGTGTGTGTGTGTGTGTGTGTGTAGAGTGATGGGACATGTGTGTTCAAAGCAAGGAGTATTTTGAGATGAATTAATAGCAACGTGTCTTTTCCTGCAATTTTTTAAAAAATTGAAGCAGTCACTCTACATTTTGATCACCTCTGGTACACGTGTGTGTGTGTGTGTGTGTGTGTGTGTGTGTGCATCCAAACATCTAGAATACAATTTAATATATATCCTATATCCTTAAATGACAAATTTTACAAAGTGTGATGTAGCAATGCAAACATGGACAAAGTGACTGATGACAATTATACCCCCAGAAGTCATAGCTGGGTTGCGACCGCCAGAAATCCTCAAAGGCGACTTCGCAAGAGCATAGGATAAATTACAGAAGATGCGTTTGGTGTCAGATTCGAGTGCAAACCATGCTCTGGCCTATACTGATTGTGTGTTTTTGGCAAGTTGTTTCCCCCCACCGTTGCTGTTTTAGTGATCTCAGAGCCACAGCCCTTTGTGTTGCAGGGTGATGGTGGCAGTTTCATGATGAGTGAGACTATGGAGAAAACGTGTGGGCAGTGTTTGAGGACCATGCACTTGGAGTAGCCCAAAGACCAGCTGTCACCAACTAGGACAGGGTCCTTGCACGGTGCTTACCCTCTCCTTCATCCCCTTGTCCCCTGCCCCAGACACATGGGTCAGATCTTACTTTTGGTGACTTCTGGATTTCAGCCACTGGGGTTGGAAGACACCCACACTTTCTTCTCTGCCTAAGGTTCCTGCAGTGTCTCCTTGCTGAAGCCCAGGGTCACTGGCCCTGCCTCATGCCTGCTGAGTTGCAATTTGTCCAATTTGTACATGAGCACCCACTTCAGATCAACAATTAGCCACGGAAAAGCATGTGCCGCTTGATGGGATAAACACACTGTTAACACTCCTGTCAGCCCCACTTCTGGGCCAGGGCTATCATCTCTCCCTCCCAGCTCTGTTGGAGGAGGCTGAGAACCAGGGAGAAATTGTGCTGATACCCACAAGGTTGCCTTTTGCCTGAGGGGGAAGGAAAACTCAGGTGGTAAAACTGAGGACAAGTTGCCTGCACTCCCCCTTCTGTAGGAGAGAAAGCCTGCCTGTAATTCCATCCAGACTTACCTGCTGGTGGGCCTGGTGGAGCAACCAAGGAGAACCTGAGCCAGGTCTGGAAGCTGGGTGCTCAATGGGTCTTGGGAAGTTTGGCTTCAGTGGGGTTGGAGCTCCCTCCCCACCCTGCTGACCTAATGGGGGGCGCTCATGTTGGTGTGAGAACTGTGAGGGTCACTTACCAAGCACCGACCAGGATTCCCAAGACAGAGTATTCTAGGGCATGCAGAAGAGGCAGGATCCCAGTCCTCACCTGCTCAGACAGGCCTTGGAGCAAGGAGAGGGATTCAGCAACTTAGAGGGAGAGGCGATTGCTGGTGTGAATGAAAGGATGCTCTGATGGCCTCCAGTGAAGCAGAGGGGGCTTGTGGAGGCGGTAGGTCTTGAAGTGGCCACAGCTGACCTCCCCATCTAAACCGGCCACCTCTCCCAGTCACACTAGCACAACCACTTATCTCTATTTTCTCACTCTGTGAGATGACCTTGTCCATCTCATTGTTTATTTCTCCTAACAGCCTTTTACATTCGCTGCTGCATTCCCAGGGCCTGGATTGTGCATGGCACAGAGTAGGTGCTATGTAACGACCAGTGACTGATAGTCCTGTTCTGGAGTCTCTGTGATCTGTTTCCAGGAGCCCCACACTTGAACTTCTCAGTGGTTCCCTGTTTCCATCTGCCACAGAAAGAGAAATCCAAGCACAATATCACAAGTATAACTGCTTAACCAATCTTTGTAGAGTAGCTACTGTCTGCCAGAAACTCTTGCAGATGCTTGGAGTATGTGAATGAACAGGGGAACAAAATGTGTAAGCAAATTATGTAGTAAGAAAGTTTTGGAGGAAAAATAGAGAACTTAAGGAAAATTGGGAGCATGAGGGATAGAGGGGCAGACAACTTATTAAATAAGGTCAAAGGAGACCAGGCTGGGTAGGTGGTGCCTGAGCAAAGTGTAAAGGAGGCAGGGGACGGAGCCATGGGGGTATCCTGGGAGGAGCTCTCCCAGCAGAAGAACCAGCCAATACAAAGTCCCATGGATGGAGTCCCTGCTGGATTTAGGGGCCAGCAAAAGAAGGGCAGTGAGAGATGAGGGCATGGGTAAAAGAGAGCATTATAAATCACTGTGAGGACTTGGGATTCTGAGCGGAGGAATGGTATATTCTCAGGCCCATGTTGAAGAATCACCTAGATTGTCTGTGGGGAATAAATTGTACAAGACTTGTTGCCAGTTATGAGTAATCTAGGCAAAAGATGATTGCAAAATGATCTTGTGCATGCAGATGCATGCAATATATGCATAATATATATCAAGTTTCAGTTCCTACCTGCACCAGGCTGGTGGCAGCAGAAGTGCTGAGGAATGGTGGATTCTGGGTATATCTGAGGCCAGAGTCTGCGGAGCGGGTTGGAAAGTAGGCTGTGAGGGAAATGTGTCAGAGTTACACTAAAGCTTTTGGGTCTGAACAATCGGAAAAGTGGTGCTCCCACCAAAGGAGTGGCTGGAAGCTCTGAAAAGACAAAATCTTGAGAGAAAGTGGGGTTGGTTTTGGGTGTGTTGGAGCTGAGCTGTCTATCAGAGCTTCAGGTGGAGGTGGAGCATGCAATAGGAATATATACCAAAGTGGGGAGCCGGGGCTGGGCTGGAGTTGACCTTTGCAGGCGCATAGATGACATTCAGAGCCTCATTTAAGACTCTGGTACAGATAAACAGATGTACTCAATTTAACAGACTGCTTTGTTCTGTATTTTTCATTGTGAGCTTTTTGGTGTTCAAATGTGCCTTCTTTTTTGGAATAAAATTGAGATTAGATGGTGGACCTTTCTACATATTCAATTTGCAAAATAAATAATTAGCACACTTAACTTTGTCCACACAGGGAGCAATGGAACTTTTAACAGTGAAGCGTGGCACAGACAACAAGGAACGCTAGTCTAAGTTTGGTACACCCCAGTGAACTGTCACAAGCTGGGCACACCTGGGTACCACCTCTCACCTCACCAAGGATGCTATTGTCTTCCGGAAACTCTCCTCATGTTTACCCTTGGTCACCTTGCAGCTTCTCTCAAAAGTGACATCAATCCTGGCTGCTCACAATACAGTGTAGTTTTGCCTATTTTGACTTTATTTGAATGGAATATCAAATCTGCTTTCCTGCGTTATTTTGCTCACGTGCTTGTGGAATTCATCCATGTTATTGTGTGGAAAATAGTTGGTTCTTTTTTTAAAATCACTGTACGGTGCTCTGCTGTATGAATATACTGCACATATTTAATACGTCCATTTTTAAAATTTTGAAAATTTATTTTAAAGAATAAAGAAACATTAAAAATGATGCAGAATTTCAAAACAAGATGATAGAAAATCAACCATGGTTGTTACACTGCATACTGTTCAAAGTAGTTGTTCAGATTACCAGCTATTAGCGTGTAAAATTAGTCAAAAAATTTTTTAAAAATTAAGCATTAACTGTTCCTTTTAATAAACCAATAGAAATTAGTAATACAATTATCTTAGCTAGCTTATGTATATAGTTATATATGTATTTCATATGTCCATTTTATGGTTGATGATTCTTTAGGTTATTTCTTGTTTGGGCCACTATGAAAAGCACTGAATAGTGCATTCAATTTTGATTTTATGGATTAAAAAGCAAAACAAAATTTCATAACAAAATAATAGTTAATACATTGTATTTTGTAATAATTTTTTAAGTGTTTATTGAAAAGCAAGCATACTTCCACTGGATGGTAACCAATGAAAACAAAACACATTGGTTACAAGAGTATTAAAATATAAGAGAGTGATAAATCTCACCACAACGTTCACCAGACCTATCTACAAAAAACTAGAAAACCTTACAGAGAAATTAAAAATTTCAAGAAACATTTTAAGGCAAAACCCTTGAAGATAACAATTTTCTATGAAAATCTGAAAGACTTGAAATCATTTTCCTTTTCAAAATTGTTTTAATGATTTCAAGTCTTTGGATTTACATTGTGTGTTGTCATCTTCAAAGTAGTTACTCAGAGTACAAGATATGGGCATAAAAAATTCTCCAACCATATTAGCACAAACCTTCCTCTTCAATCAACTAAGAGATACTAGTAGTATAACTAACTTGCATTTAAGAGTGCATTCTTAAGAGTACATTTTTGTGCAGTGTTAAGGACTTAAAAGTATTTAATAGTGCATTCTTGCACACTCTTCTGGTGCATATGTGCACATGCATCTCTAGGAGACCAGCAGGGCCATGGAATGTACCTGCATTCACCGTTAGCCCCTGGCCATTTCCAGAGGGACTGTATCAGTTGACAGTCTCGTGAAAAAATATGAGGGTTCTATGATTGGCAACACTTGACATTTGACTTAGTCACTTTCTTTGTTGCTGAGACACAATACCTGCCCCACTACACCTTAAAGGAGGCAGGGTTTGTGGAGGATTCACTTCATGGTTGGCTGGTCCAATGTGGAAATGGCATGGTGGAAGGGTCTGGTGGAGGGAATCTGCTCATGTCATGGTGGCTAGGAAGCTCAGAGTAAAGAGAGAGGCTGAGAGAGAGATAGATTCTTCAAGGTCATGCCTCCTGCGACTCACCCTTCCCAGCCAGGCCCTACCACCTAATAGTATATTTAGCTACAAACTTATCAGCAGAGTAACCCATTGAGGAGTAGAGCACCTCTGTGACACAGTCACCTTCCAAAGGCCCAATCTCTGAAAGCATGAGCCTTTTGGGGACATTGAGATCCTAACCATAAGAAATATTGCCTTTTTCATTTTAGTCACTCTTGTGTTTGTGTAGTAGTAGCTCATTGCTATTTCCATTTGCATTGCTTTGAAGACTCGTGACTATGAACATCTTTTTTAAACTGGTCATTTGGATACCTTCTTTTGTGAAATGTTTGCTCAAAGATTTAATTTAAGTCTAATTTCAGTAAAACAAATTGAGTCTGAGCACAAAAAAAAAAGATTTTTGAACTATCTTTTCTTATGGGCATTTATATGGAATATGGATAACAATCTTTGGGCCATGTATATGGCAGATTTGTCCTTTCACTCTGTGGTTTATCTTTTTACCCTCTGACATTTTTAATGAGCAGAAAATTCTAATTTGATGCAATTCAAAATATTAATATTTTCCTTTATAAGTAGTGCTTTTTGTATCTTGTGTGAGAAGTCTTGTGTACCCTACCTATGCTACCTTATTATCACTTAGAAGCTTTATTGTTTTACCTTTTCTATTTGGACCTAAAATAAGCCAGAAGCTGATGTTTGTGTATGGTGTGAGTTAGGGATCATTATTCTTTGTTTCTGTATGAATATTCTTTTGACCAAGAGGCACTTATTCAAAAGGCATTCTTTCTGCATGATCTGATGTACTCTCTCTTGAATCAAGTGTTCATCCATGTGTGATCTGTTGTGGAGTCACTAAGCTGTCTGTTGATCCATTTGTCTATCCTTGTACTCACACCACACTGCTTTAATTCCAGAGGTGTGTGTCTTGTGATCTAACAGTGTGAGTCCTCTAATTTAGTTCAGAATCTAACTGGTGAGGTTGATTGGTGTGCTAGGCAAATATAAGGTACAGCACAAAGGGTGTACACACAGCATCTGGAATGGCATAGCTAATGTTCCCATGTGATCATCATGTCTCAGGAAACAAACCAAGTCCTCCATATGTACCATCATTCTTTGATTTCCTTAGTCAAGGATGGCTGATATCAGAAAAGACTGCTTAGAGTTAGACTGTCCTATTTTTAGAATTCCTTGTTTCCATAATATGTTCAAGAATCAGTTTATTACTGTTCCCAGTGAAATCCTGATGTAATGTTACTGGGATTTTTGTTAGTTCTAGTTGATTTGAGGATAATGGATATCTTTTCAGTATTGAATCTTTTAGTGCAGGGACCAAACAGTGTTTTCTGTAAGCTGCTGTAGTCTGGATCTTCAGTGGCTGTTGAGGTGAGCAGTTTTGCTTGGACACACATACACACTATTATATGTGGCCTTGCCATGGCCCAGTTCTCTAGTGGGGGGGGGGAAGCTAGAACCTCTGAAACTGGCAGCCAAAATGACCCTGTGCTCTTTATAAGTCAGTTAGCACAGGTATTTTGTCATAGTGCTAGAAGGCTGACACAGGTCCCGTTAGTAAATATTTTAGGCTTCTCGAGTCAGACAGTGTCAGCCACAGAGAGCTACTCAACTCTGTCACTGTGGCATAAGACCAGCCACAGACAACATGTGAGTGGATGAGTGTGATTGTGTTCCAGTAAAACTTTATTTACCAAAAGGGCCAATGCTGTGTCCTATCACTTGCTGACCGGAGTGTGAATCTATGAGCATCCCTTTTATATCTTCCTGTCCCATGAAATGCACAAGTCTGGGACTCATATGCTGTTACCTTCCATCCTACTTCGTAATCTCCTACTTCTCACGTAAGTCAGAGTATTAATATTTTCCTTTATGAATAGTGCTTCTTGTATCCTGTTTGAGAAGTCATATGTACCCCGCGGTCAGGAAGATATTCTACCATATTATCATTTTGAAGCTTAACTATACATCCTGACATTGTAGTTAATTTCCCTTTAGCTGGAGTCTCTTTGTAGTCTGTGTTATCCAAGGATGGCTAGTGTCAGAAAAGGTCACCCAAAGTCAGAGTGCCACGAATGTTCTTGCCACTTAGCACTTGCAACCAGGAAGTGTTTTTTTTTTTAGTTCTATGTGTTCACCACTCTTTTCTCTTGGTCTATATGCAGGGCCTGGCACTTAGAGAGGTGCAATAATTTGCTTGGATCTGAATCTAATGCTGGAAAGAACTGAGAAAGGAGGAGCTTAGATACTAACCCCTTGGGGGTCTGGAGCTTGGGTTTCCCTGACTTCTTTGTGCTATTTTGGAGAATCCCATGGCCAGCCCTTGTCTCTGTCCTTTCTTTAAGGACCTTCAGTCCACAAACTTGTGTTCTTCAGGGAATTCTAGATCCTTTGGACATACAGGGAGAACATGTAGATGAGGCTTTGGGCAGCTGAGAGCCAGGCCTGGGTGTGTTACCTCCTGTCCCACCTGGCACTCTGCACACTCAGGGTGAATGACAGGAGGAGAAGGTGCTGCTCAGCCTGTTACCTGCTGCAGATCCCTTGCTGGCATCTCTTGGGATCGCATTTCTCCCAGAGCTGGTGCCCTGGGCCCTGCTTCTGGTGTCAGGGTTTGTGTAGGGCTGCTGCTCGCTATGCCATGAGTGTTTGCTTGGGCTGCCCTGAGAGGGATGGCAAGGAGCACGAGTGAGCACAGCCTGGGGTCACCTCTCCTGGGTTTCCATAACCAGTAGTCGGTCACCTTGGGAAGAGGTGACTCAGCAAGGCACAGGCCAGGAGGCTGAAGGGCTGTTTGGGGCAGCTGGCCCGAGGACACCATGTCCAGCCTGAGCTGGCTTTCCATCTTCTAGCGTCAGCAACGTGACCACATGCCAGGACTTCTGGGCTTGAGTCAGGAGTCTGGCTCCCTCGGGATGTTTTAATGCACTTTAGGGTGCGCTGTGTGAGCTGTCCATTTTATTTCGGTACTTTAGTGCCTATAACGCCGGGCCCACACATGGTAGGTGGGTATACAATGATTTGGAATCCAGCTGGTGAGATTTCTGGGCTGGCTAGGAGGAACATCAGAGGTACAACTCAGGAGGTGAATGGAGCAGTGGGGCTGGCCACAGCTAACCGCCTTGGTGCTCTCGGCTGCCCCTGCTCCCCCCAAGCCCTTATGATGACTGGCTCAGTTCTGCTTTGTGATCCTTGAGCCCCAAAGATGGATGGGACTCGAAAAGGCCCACAGAGTAAATCCATGAAAATGAGGATTCAAATTGCAAAGGGAAGAGTGGGAGTGGGGTTCATAGGCTGAGCACTTTAGTGTTAAAATTGCAGTTAGAATTTTTACATTTTTTCACCACTGGGATTAAACTCAGGGAGGGCTGAACCTATAAAAATTTTTTTTTAAAAATTTAAAACAGGGTCTGCTAAGTTACCCAGGATGACCTCGAACTTGCGATCCTCCTGACTCAGCTTCCTAAGCATCTGCGATTATAGATATGCACCTGGCTTGAGTTATTTTTAATGTAACAAAATTTAAACTGGGAAGAGGAGAGAGTATGATGGGGACTTCAACTTCAGTGATATTTTCTTTTATTATAAAAATAAATAAATTTTGCAAAGTGGTCATATTTTAATTCTGGGTGATATTATTCTTCATAAAAAAAGCTTTATTGAGACTTAATTCATGTACTATATAATTCACCCATTTAAAGTGTATGATGCAATGATTTTTTTAGTATATTTACAGATATGTGCGACCCCTCCAGCCCTAGGCTACCCCTGACCTGCCTCTCCATCTGTACCTGTTTGTACATCCTGGACTTTTCAGATCAGTGAAGCTGCAGCAGATGTGGTCCTTTGGTATCTAGCTCCTAATTTAGCCCAATAAGTGCTAAATAAATGCTAAAGAAGTGCTTCACTTCTTCTTATGGGCTGTGTAGTTCTCCACACCTTTCTGTAATTTAGAAAATTTTTCCACTTGGTGAGGTGATGCACTGGATTTATGCTGAAGGGATATTATTGTCTGCGAGAGCTCAGTCTGGTGGCAAAAGAGGGAGAGTGGGTGTTTGGGAAGCCACAGAGAAGACACACTTGGGGAAGATTTGGAAGCTCAGGGAGTACCTGGAAGAAGGTGCTCCAGGCAGATGGGGCAGCCAGAAAGGTCAAGGTGGGCAATGAGCAAGCAGGAAGCAGGAGGAAGTAAGGTCGGGGAGGTGCTGGGGAGAGGACGTGGGGGTCAGTGGGTAACCTGTTGAAAGGACTGTGGCTTTTCATCTGGGTGAATGGGAAGCTGTGAGAAGGCTTTGGATGGAGAAACGCCTTTACCTCTGTACAGGGTCGAGGATTCCGATGGCTGCTGGTTTGACCATGGACCTTTGTAGCCACAGAACAGAGAACAGGAGTCCTTTAGAAAGAGGGGTGTGTGACTATGACTTGGACTTGGACTTGAGCTTGGGCACAGGAAGATGTGACCAGACTCTGATACATCTTGAAAGGAGTGCTTACAGGAGTTGCTGATGGATTGCATGTTGGGGAGTGAGAAACACAGAACAGAGTGGTGTACGCCTGTAATCCCAGCATTCTGGGAGGTGGAGGCAGGATTGCAAATTTGAGCCCAGCCTAGAAAATTTAGTGACTTAGTGAGGCCCTATCTCAAAATCAAATAGGGATGCAGCCCAGTGCAAAGGCCTGGAAGCTCCTTGATTTGCTTTCCACAATGTCCCTTTGCTTTCTCTGCTGTTTTCATATCAGAGGGTCTAGTTCTGACCTGGCCTCTCTACGTTCTTCAGTTTCCTTGGCTGCATTCCCTGTGCATAAGTTGAATCTCCCCAGGAAGATTCCACCCTAACTGGGGGCCCCAAATGGTCCGCTGGCTCCTCATGCCTCTCTGTGAGTTACTGCCAGAGCGTTGCTGCCCAGCATGGCCAAGCAGGGCAGGAACACAAAATCCAGCTGACCAGGATGACGGTGGAGAGCCTAACACCTCTCCACCCCTACCTGGAGGACAGGATGCTCACTGTGAGTTTGTGGCATCCCTGCCTCCATGACCAGTAGGCACTTGCCCTTCTCACCCTGAAATTTTCTAGTTCCATGTTAGGATGAGAATAAAGCAATGCGCCACTCCTGCTTGGGATGCTTGGTCCCCTGACAGCTTTCTTCTCCATTGCCCTATTTCCAAGCCCTCCGTTTGGGTGATGGTGGGTGCACACGAGGGAAGTGACATTGGGAGCTGACTGCTTAAAATGTCCCTGACAGGTCCCTGTTATTAATGAGTAAGGATAACCAAGCACTGGAAATGAGGGAAAGAGATTTATCCTCATTTTAAGAGTTCAGAAATCTCCCAGGAACTTCCATGTGTGACTGTAGTAAATGGCTGTAAATTTTCCCAAGCACAAATCAGTATCTTATGATGATGAAACGCTGGCTAGAGCAACAGAGTAGTATATTTAATGGTGAGATTTTCCCCAGTGAGGGCTTCAGAGGGAATAGTGAGAGAGAGAGAAAATATTTATCATCTAAAGTTTTCACTTTCTCCCCAAGGTTAATATTGCTGCTGTGCATAAAGGGAAAGAAACTCTGCAAAAATATCCATCTTAAATACATATTTGTCTGAAAGTGGCTGCCAGTAAAGTCTGGGCCATTTTGCTGTTGTTCCTACAAACTCCCTCCTGCAGGACCTGTTGTTGAAGTGCGGCTGCTGTGCTGATAAAGAGAGGCCCTATTTTCAGTGTTTTCAAGGGGACTCTTGTTTCTGTGTGACCTGATTTCATCAAGGCCTTTCAGCAGCCTTTGGACATCCTGCATGAGGGGCTCCTGAGCATTGTTGTGAGTAGCGTGAT
The DNA here is from genome assembly GCF_000276665.1 of Chinchilla lanigera. NCBI lineage: Eukaryota > Metazoa > Chordata > Mammalia > Rodentia > Chinchillidae > Chinchilla > Chinchilla lanigera. The sequence goes on along the minus strand of NW_004955527.1, from coordinate 3,943,041 downwards.
GTCAGGCTGCTTGTGGTAAGAGGCCAGGCGCCTTCCCCGGGATGAATCCAGCTGTGGTGCGAATGCAGAAGGAATGGGACAGTTGCACTAGCTCCTTGTGGCAGGCCTGGAGACCTTCTCTATGGGATACAGCTGAGTGCCATAGAGCACCAGGGAGGGGACTGTCAAGAGGGCTGGGTGCTGTTTTCAGCACCCAAGAGGTTGGGTGGAAGGAAGCCCTCTGGGTGGTGCTGCACATCAGAAGACTGACAGGAGCAGCAGCACTGGGTGGGGGTGGGAGGTGAAGAGTGTTTAGCTCTGAACTTAGCTCTGGACAAAGCTAGGTCCAAATCCAATGTCACTGTCTCCTTCTTCTGTTCAGGGATTCTTGGCTGAGTGTCTGCTTGCGGCCGCAGGGACTCCAGCACGGGCTACAGAGCAGACACAGTACAGGGCTCTCATCTCAATGGGGAAGCCAAAATTAAACTCATCTTTGGATACAGAGAAGATCATATTTCAATGGCAAGCAGAAACATTGAAATGACACCCAGGATTTGGAGGTCCAATTTATTTATGTCAATGGGCACTGACTGGGATCATTCTCAGCATATCGGGCCCTGATCTCTGGTGGGCTAGGACTTATACATGATATGCAAGCAGGAAATGCAGAGGCAGAATGGCTTGTCAGCTGTGGATTGGTTTATACGATGTGCATCATAGTGACCAGCTATGCACCACAGTGACCAGTCATTTCTAAGAGACAGAAACAATCAGAACTGGAACAGAACTATTACCTGAGCAACTAAGAAACTGAAGTATACTGGCTGGGTAGGGGTGATGGGCATTTTCTGTTACAGCATAACAACTGAAACAAAGAAAATCAAGTGTGAGGAGTGGAAGGCGTGACTCTGGATAGGGTGCACAAAGTCTTCTTTGTGAAGAAGGGACCCAATCACATGACAGTGGAGGGAAAGGCACCCTGGACAGGGACAGAACATGCACAAGGACACTGTGGTGGGCACAAGCCTAGTGCGTGCACCAGGGCCAAAAGGAGGGTCGGGTCTGTGGCTGAGGTAGGAGCTATGGTTCTGTCTGATTTCAGCAGTCAACTTCTTAACTACAGCGCTAAGCTTCACACATTGGAGGAAGCAGAGGGGGTGTTCACAGGAAGTAGGGACAGGTTTCATGGCTTGGGCTGCAGGGAGCTCTGACTCTACACACCAGCAGCCAGTGGTCCTAAAATGACACCTGGCTTTCTTCCTAATGGGCTTCTTTGTGTCACTGGCCAACATGCTGGGGATCCCCTTGTGTGACCTCCACATGCACAGATGTGTCTGGGATGATGATGATGATGACACCAGTGATGGCAACTGCATCACGACAGCCTTCTCGGGATACAGTCCACACCAGGCACACTGGGTACCACGTCCCTGAATCCTTAGAGTCGGGAACTTTCTCTCCTTATAGGAATCTAATAACACTGGGGCTTAGAACAGGTCAGTGACTCGTCCAGGGTCACACAAATTCAGCAACGCTTCTGGACTGCTTGTCCTAGTTTTCTAACCTACAGACCAGGAGGAAATGAGGTGGAAGTGTTTAGAGATTCATCACATCCAGGACTCTTTGTCTGTTCTGTGTGTAACCAGCCTGATGAGAAAGAGAACCATACTTGTGCCAATTAAATATTTTGCCCAACAAGGCTGTGCATGGGGTGGTAGGTGGGGCCTGTGTGGGCATATTTGGGTGAAGGGTGATGTTCGGGTGGGAGAGTTCTTTAAAGGGAGTTAAGAGTCCCCCTCTAATGAAACGTGGTGATCTTGAATCTTTGAATGAAAAGATGCCCTGGGATGGGGAAGCTGCATTGGAGGAAATCTTTATTTTTCTTAGGATACTGAATTTTGTGGAAACATCCTAGAAGAAGATGGATTACAGACCTTCCTCATCCTGGGAAGTAACTTGTGGGTGAATTTGTAACATAGAATGGAAAAGCCAGAGTGGGGCCATGGAAGACTGGGGCCAGCTCTGCTCCAGCACTCTTTAATTTTTATGGAGGTGAACCATTGGGCACAGGAGTGGCTTCAGGCAGCACCTGCTAATGTTTGTCTTGGCTGCAGATGGGCGTGATCCTTGAGGAGTGAAGGTGACTCCCACAGGGCGCCGTTTACCTCCACGGCTTGTGCTGCCTTCCAAGGAAGAGATGGATTGTCCCTGTGGGCGGTGGCGCACTGCAGCTCCGGCCTGCAGCCGTCCATCACCATGGCACCATCTTTATGGGCAGAATGACTTTGGTGACACACACATCAATGTCAGCCCAGGGCTATGGTACAGGCCAGCCCCAGCTCAGAGCCTGACATCCCAGTGTGCTTTGTGTAGCTTTGAACCACAGTCTACTCAGGGTTAATGCAAACACTGATATAGATGAAATAAAACTTGGGGGCCTGTTGGGAAGAATCTGGAGGTGACCAGCTTAGGATATGGGTGGGAAGCATCTGTGTTTTCAGTGCAGAGAAGGGACAGGATTAAACTAACAGGTGACATTTATTAAGCACTGGCTTGAACCAGAGCTTGTGCCAAATCCTTTACTTAGACCATTTTCAGTAAATCATCATAGCAACCCATTGCTATAATTATCAGGTCTGCTTGACAGGTGGGGAAGCTGAGGCACTGAGGTTTTTGAGTCCCTTCCCTAAGGTCTCAGTCTCCATGGTGTAGAGCCAGGATTTGAACTCAGGGAATCTTACTTTGGAGTCTGACTTTTAGCCGTTCACTCTTAGCCATTCACAGCTCCAGCCATCCTGCGCCTGACACATCCCCACAACTTGCAGTGCATCTCCATGGAGCAGAGAGGGCCAGCTGAGTGTGGTGGTGCATGCGTGTAATCCCAGCACTCAAGAGGCTGAGGCAGGAGGATTGCTGAAAGTTAGAGGCCAGCCTGGGATACAAAGTGAGTTCAAGGCCAGCCTCAACTACATAGTGAGACCCTGTCTTAAGAAAAAAAAAAAAATGAATGGAGCAGAGGGCCAACCCCCTACCCCTCCACTTGATGTTGGACTTGGTCCTGCAACTTGAATTGGGCAAAAAAATATTGATGGATGTGATTCAAGTGGAGATATGGTTTACTGTGGAATGCCCTACCTGCTGTGAAAAGAACATGCCCAGGAAGCCACCTGTCCACAAAGTAGACCCAAGCCCATCTTGCAGGCAAACTAAGCCAAGTGGCATAGGGCAGCCCACCTCTAGATCCCTAGGGAGAAGTGCATGCTTCTGTAGGCCATCGGGTTTGGCTGTTACTCAGCATGACTGCCGCAACAACTGCCTGATACAATGAGAGCTGTTGTGCCATTTTCTTTCCCTCCCTTCTTCTTGCTCTCTTGCTCTTTCTTTTATTGAATCTCTCTGTGACAGTTACTGTGACAGTGTTGAAGGGAAACGTACATACTGTCCTTCTCTCCATAGATCCTAGTCTTTGTGGGAGGAGTTTGTTGGGGAACTAAAGTACCATTCTTGGGGCAAAAACAAAGCATGAGTTACTGACTCACTCTGGGGGTTTGGAAACAGTTTTATCAAGTGGTGCATTTGGCCTGAGTTTTGTAGGATTCAAAAACATTTGCCAGAACTAATAATTCTAGAGCAACAGAAGTAGCAGGTTTAATAACCTTTGCATCCCTGATTGTTAGGAGGTGCTGGATTGTAACTCCTGCAGATCTCCTGCAAGGCCCTGTAGGTTAGGTCCTGGGCTTTATAGCCCTAGTGCCTTTCTCCCCCTGCAGGAACTGTCTTGTTTGTCTGGACTTGAATGAAGCAAGAAGCAGCCCCCGCAGGTTCTCAGGGAAACCCCATGGTCAGAGCATCTGTGTGTAGCAGAACCCTTGGTTTTCTGCTGATTAAATAATGAAGGGCCATCCATCTCCATTCATGCTGGAAGTTAATGGTTCCAGCATGTTGCCAGTTAATGGTAGTGAGTTGCAAGATCTACAGGAAGGACAGTTTCTATGGAATAAAAGCAATCACCATATTCTTATTACATGACTCAGACAGTCTAAGCTCACGGCTATGATTGAACTTGTAAACTATAAACATAAACTGCTCCTTTTCCCTCCGAACAGCAGTGTGGCTGCTCTGGGGTATTTTAATTGTTCTGTAGTGCAGGAAGCCAGGCTTCTGTGAGCAGAACAAATTGCTTCTTTGGGAGCTGCCAGTGTCTTTCTGCTGGACATGGTTATGTACACATGCATGCATGCATGCGTGTGTGTGTGTGTGTGTGTGTGTGTGTGTGTGCGCACAGACGGACCTGTGTCTTTCCTGAAAGGTGCTGATTTGAGGCTTAGCAGACACAGGAGGCTTAAATCAGAAGCAATCATGCCTTGCACCAGGTCCTGACTTCCCCTTTATCCAGACGCATGAGAAGATAGTAAAAATATGGACATCCCATTTATTGTTATCTGTCTGTGTGTATTTGGTTGCTGACATCTTACTGTGAATTCTTACATAGGCTTGGACTAGGCTACGGCAGAGCCCAAGCTAGAACGGGAATATCTCACAAGTATGTTTTCTGATTGGTAATTGTATTTATGTGAAACACTGTACAGAAGCACACAGTGTCATTTTTACATCTAATCAGTCATCTACACAAGCAAGAATAACAGCATTCGCTCATTTGCCTTCATTTATGTGTACCAGGCACAATCTTCAGTGCTTTAATCATGTTAAATGAATGCTTATGCCATCAGAGATAGGGTAGGCTGTATTTATCTCCATTTTATAGGTGAGGACATGGAGACCGGAGAGGATGAATTAGTTGGCCGTAGTGACACAGCAGGGAAAGGGACTCAACCTCAGGCAGTTTGGCTGAGGGCCTGAGCTCCTAATCCCCAGCAATACATTTGTTGGTAGATATTTGACATCAGGCTATTACAAGACCTGGGAAGGATGATGCCGTGTGTGTCAGTTCACCATACCAGGTTACAGTTCACTAAAGGAACACATACACAGGATTTACAAGATAGACTTACAATGGCCAGCTGATGAGTCAGGTGTGGAGAAGGCCAAAGGGCCATCTGGGTGCTGGGCAGCCACAGACTCTGGTCCAAAGTCAAAAGCTCACCACACAGTTCCATGGGAGTCCGTATCAGGAAGCCAAAAAATCTACACTGGGTGGAGATGGGTGTCCAAAGGCGATGGGAGAGACTGGAGAGGTCTGAAGAAGCAGAAGTGAGACTTCTTTCTTCTTTCCCTTTTCATTCCCTCCAGGCTATAAGCCTATTGGTTGGTGCCACCCACATTCAGGTGGGTCTTCTGTCTTCAGTCAGTCATACAGACACACTCAGAGCTGTGCTAAGGCAGGCTTTTAGGTGTTTCTTCTTCCAGTTGACACCATAGTCGACTATTACATCTGTTTTTCGACTATTACATCTGTTTTCCATTACTGTAACAGAACACCTGAGGTAATTGACCTTAAAAGAGGAAAGGTTTGTTTTGGTTCACAGTTTCAGAGGTTGCAAGCCACGGTTAGTTGGCCCTATTGCTTTGGCACTGGACAAGGCAGAAAAGCATGGCAGAAGGGCCAGCAGAGGAAGCTGTTCATCTCACGGCAGCTGGGAGGACGAAGGGGGACAGGACAAGGATGGGGTCCCAACGTCCTCTCCAAGGCCACATCTCCAGTGACCTAAATTCCTTTCACTTGGCCCCACCTCTTAACAGGGTCGCTTCTACTCGGTGGGGCCACAGGCTGGCAGCCAAGCTGTCACAGTCTGTAGGGGACATTCATGGTCAAACTATAGCACTGTGCATACACTTTTGATCTTCTTTGAGTCATTTTCCTCCAACAGGTTGACTTGGTCATTTCCTTTTTTAAAAATTTAATTTAATTTTCATTTATTTATTTTTTGGTTATTTCCTAAGTGTTTATAAATAAAAGCTGTATTTTTTTTAAAAAATTACTGGTTCTTTTTTAAAAAGTGAGCTCTTTATCTTGGCAGAACTTTAGATTTACAGAAAGGTTCCAAAAATATAACAGACTTCCTGTAACCCCATTACCCACCCCCCTCACCAACATTAAAATCTCCTCTTACTACAGCGTATTTGTCAAAACCAAGAAAATAGCCCTGTGTAATGCTATTAAGTTCACTGGAAACTTTATTTACGTTACCAGTTTTCCCACCAATGTCCTCTTTGTGTTTCAGGGTCCCATCTAGAACTTACATTGTATTTTTAGTTCCCTTTTCTAAAAGTACCCATCACACCTGGCAGGGTGTGGTACACAACTGATGCCCATTGGTTCACTGGATGAATGTCCACTGAACTTTGTTTTGTGCCTGGCACTGTGGGCAGTGCGATCCCAGGTCCTCTCCCAGAGCCGACACAGTGGTGTTTTGTGAATGACCATGTTAATGGTGAGGATCACAGGTAATTATTTATGGACAGCTCCCTCTGTGACAGGTGCTGTGCCCACAGGATTCACACAATGACTCCAGGAGATGCTTGAACCCTGAGAAGGTGGAATAATTTTCCAAAGACACATACTTGGTTAGCGGAGGATGAAGTCCGCCTCCAAGATCAACGCCTTTCACTGCTGTTTGGGTCTGAATGAATGATGAATGAATTTTGTTAAAAAAGACTTTGGAGGCCAAGGATGTGTTGGATGGCCAGAGAGAGCTAGTCTGAAGTCAGAAAAGAGGAAAACAAAATTACCAAGAGTGTCCTCCTACTTTTGGATAAATTGAAATTACCTTGTCTGATCCTCTGTGATGACACAGGTGGTTTTCTCTGATAACTACTACAGAGTAGGTGTGTGACAGATAACGGACACCAGTGAACTAGTGCTGGATTCACGGGACCAAAGGTTACCATGGTGACCTCCCTGCCAGATCAGCTGTGATGGAGCAGTGAGTGAGGTTGCACCATCTGCCTCCGGTCTTCTGTGCACCTGCACCAGGTGGGTGTGAGGAGCCAGCCCCTGGAGACACCACTCTCCAAGGAAGCTTCTAGAAAGGACTGCCTAGAACAGACCATGCAGGGATCAGCCCAAACCTGAGCTGCTGGCAAGTCATCACCTACAAATTCAGGGTCAATAGTGCTTTTACTGAACTCTACCATGTGGCTCCTGTGAGTAGAATGGATAGAGGCGGCTGACACAGTGAGACATCTCCCTGCATCACTGCTTGGGGGGAGATGCAGTCAGCAGATGACGTGTTTGCTTTCTCTCTCTAAATCCCACTTCCTGGTCACCCACCAACAAGACTTCCACTGGTCTGTAAAGACAGGCAGTTTCATGTGAGAGTGGCTCTCTCCTGCCTACCTTCTTTCTTTCCTTCCTTCCTTCCTTCCTTCCTTCCTTCCTTCCTTCCTTCCTTTCTTCCTCCCTCTCTCCCTTCCTTCCCTCCCTCCCTCCGTCCTCCTCCTCCTCTTCCTCCTCCCCTTCCTCTTTGTTCTCTGTCTTCCCTTGTGGAAATGCTCTCTGTCCTGTAAGACCCCATGTTGGAAGATGCCACTTTTGCCCCTGGGCTTCCAACCTTGCATCTGCTCCTCTTTCTCCGTGGGTTGTGGTCACTCACCTGTCTCCTTTGAGGAACCCAGAGCTCCTTGAAGGTGGAACCTGGGTCCTGCTCATCATCCTAACCCCAACTCCAGCAAAGCTCCCCTTTGCAGGTGTTTGATGAGTGTTTCTACTTGAGATGAAGAGGAGTAGACTTACAGGGTGGATAACAGCCCTTCAGTGCTTCCACAGGCTGAGCACTCTACGTATTGCCATTATGTTGTATTATTGCGTTTTACACATTTAGGGACACATTTCTGTTACTTAATACTCACAGCAAGCTCAGTTATTTTTATTCTTATTTCCTGATATTGAAAGTGAACCTTGGAGGGGTGCATGAGACTCATGCAAGGTGTCATGGCTGAGAAGGGAGGGAGATGGGACCCAGACTCAGTCTGGAGCAGAGCCTGTAGCCTTGGCTGCTGCCCCTGGCTGCTACCAGGCTACTAAAGAGAACTCTGGATTTAGTGCAGGAGCTTTGCTCTTGGGCCAGCCGCTGTATGGCTCAGAACTTCAGGAGTGAGGTGTGAAGATGTTGGGGAGTCAAAGCACAGCTCTTCACCTCATGAATGTGGCCTCAAACCTACATTTTTAGTAGAGACCACCAGGTCCATTCCTGTGAGTTCCAAACACATGGTTAGCTGCACCTTGAATTAAGAAAATTCATGATACTGCAGCTGAGCATGGTGGCACACACTTATAATCTCAGCCCCGGGAGGCTGAGGCAGGGGGGTCACCCATGAGTTTGAGATCAGCCTTGGGCTACAGAGTGAGACACTGTCTCAAAAACAAAAACACCAAGAAAAGTCATGCTGTATATGGCTATTCAAGTTTGCAGCATGGGGTAGATGAAAAATATGTTTGAATTTAATAGCTGACTATGCCACTGCTGGATGAAGGTTGGGGTGAGCCACTTCAAACCACTGAGCTCCAGTTTTCCATCTGTACAGTGGGGATAATCACTTCTATGTATTTCTCAAAGTTATGAAGAGTAAATGTGATCATGTACTTGTATAGAATCGGGTAAATTATTTGGTATGTGTTGTAGTCAGGGTTTGCGAGGGAATAGATTTAATATAGGATGCATAATTTGCAGGATTTTTTTTATAATATTCTCCTAAAAAATGCAGAAGAGTGCAAGAGATCTGTCTACACACTAGAGACCCAAACAATCCAGTTGAGGGCCTGGTTCCCACAGCAATGTCCCGCAGGAGTCCAGTTGAAGACTTAGAGCCCATGGTAATGTCCTCCATGAGTTCAGTTGGAGGCCGAGAGCCCACAACATTGTCTCATGCAAGTCTGTACCAAGACTCTGCACTGGGGAAGCCCAAAGGTGGAAACTAGAAAGTCGGTGTCAGTGGGATGAAGGATCTGTGCCAGCAGGCTGAGGGATCCACACTGAAACCATGAAGTGATGCTCAAGGTAAGGACCAGAGCTCCCCCAAAGAGAATCGCAGCCATCCTCAGTGACAGTAAGGACCTGAGCTCCTCCATGGATGAGAACAGTCAAGTTCATATCAAGAAAACTAGCATGGATACTTATAAATTTCCAAAGCTGAATCAAGCAGGTATAAAAGTTTCTAAATAACCCAATATCAATTAATGAAATTGAAAATGTACTTAAAAACTTACCAACAAAGAAAAGTCCATGTCCTGATGGGCTCACAGCTGAATTCTACAAGAAATGTAGAGAGGATTTAATGCCAATACTCCTCAAACTCTTTAATGAAATTGAAAGGGAAGCCATA
>NW_004955527.1:3925089-3931440 GCF_000276665.1 Chinchilla lanigera | reverse complement strand
TAATTATACTACTGATTTCTACTAGTTCATTAAAAAGAACAGTTTGTGCTTATATTGTTTGATTAATTTTTCATGCCTATATCTTGCAACCTGAACAACTACTTTGAAGATAACAATACACAATATATTAACCATTATTAGTCTCCTATTATCGTGTTTTGAATTTCTGTATCATTGTTTTTATTTTTTTTCTCTTTAAAATAAAATAAAAAAGAAAACCAGCGTGACAAGCTCCGCCAGGAGAATCAACAGTGCACCATCTTCCTCGCCAGTTCTCCTTTTATGCTGCTGGCAACAGTCCTCAGGTGGGCTTTGCACACCCAGAACCACGCTGGCTCAGCTCACCTGGGTGTTAGAAGTTGACCGTTAGTTAATCCACCACCACATGTGTCATCAGAACACTTGAATATATGAAGTGTGATCATAGGGTGAATGTTTAAATTTAAAAAATTTATTACAGTACAAGTGATATTACTATTAATCCTCCTCAGCAGACCCCTGTACCTGCACACTCTTTGAACATTGCAGTGTTCTTGCCACTTCCTGAAGCAGCTCTTGGAAGTCCTCTTTGGGGTCTTTACAAGGGCTGGTAACAAATACAGTGAACGCTGCTGCTGAGTGCCATTCAGTGGAAAGCCAGGCTCAGAAAAACAAGCATTCTTTATTCACTGGATCTGGCACTGTGTAACTTCTAGTTCTTCCCCGAAGTCTAAATGACAATGAAAGATGAACGTTTTAGGTCAATTCAGGACACTGAGGCAGCTGCAACTGTGGGATTGAAGATACCCATGAAAGAAGACTTCCAGAAGTGCTTCAGAAGGGAGCAAGCACACTGGGAAAAGTGTTTAAAATCAGTGGAGTATTTTGAGGGGGGATTACTAGCAATATGTCTTTTACTATAATGGATTTTTAAAATTTAAGGATCCACTATGTTTTTATCATACTTGTACAGTATTTACAGAATTTGATAAATACTGGAATATGTCATTTCCTATATACACACTTGCATACTTACATTTTCTGATGGTCTATATAGATCAGAAAATTTATCAAAGAAGTAGAAACTGTAAAAAAGAAAGGCAAATCTAGACTTAAAAACACTGCAACTGAAGTTAACATATAGGCTAGACACAGCAGCAAAGATTAGTGAACTGGAGAAGTCATAGGCAAAATCATGTATAATGGTAGCATGTAATTGGTGTAGAAAAATGTTTTCAACTCAGTCATTTGGATTTATTTTTTAAGCTTAGGGAATGAGTTGTTGCAAAGATTTTTAAATGGGATTTATTTGGAATATCTAGTGAGCATGAATTTTATTAATACCTTAAAGTTCTGAAATGAATCTATGATGTCAAGTAGGGAAGATCTTCATGATCATCTGCTACCACAGAAAAGAGATGGAGCTCTTTTCTCCCCGCTCACACACTCATTCTAAACCTCCCTCCCTTTATCAGATTATTTTTTGGGTATCTCCTCTGTGCTGGAGATACAAAGGAAATAGCTCAGAGAGTGTATGCTCCCCCTCTGCGCATGGCCAACCACAGCTTAGGTCAGTACATCTCTCTATTCAGCTCTCACACCAGCAGCCCCAAACCTTGGGCAGTCAAGTCAGGAGTAGTGATTTCTTGGCAAGTGAGTAGGTAAAGTGAATGGGATCTGTGGAGTCTTTCCCAGGAAACCTCCTCTCCTGGGGGCTCTATGTTCTACAGCATTGGCAGCAAATGGATTTCGGAGCTATCACAGCTGTGTCTCACACCTTCTTTTTGGTCATAAAAGAAAAAAATATGTTGTAGGCAAATGTTCCCAGTGAGAAAAACTAGGAAAAATTGACCTCAAATAAAAACCAACCAAACAAACAAACAACCAGCCACCACCCACATACTACCACCCCCAACAACAACTCTGCTTGTGGTTTTCAGAACGTCAAAGAGCTACCAAAGGAGCCAACCACAGGTCACCCGGGTACTGGAGGGAGGAGAGAAGCAAAGTGATTTTAGTCTGATATTCTGCTGTGTCTTCCCCTGCTAAGGCATTGGATAACTGCAAGCTGCCTGGAGCTAAGAGGTTAATAAGTCAAGCAAAAAAGCAATTGTCAGAAGTCAGGGAACAAAACAGGAATTTTGGTAATCTGTGGTCTGGGCAACAAATATTGAAATCAGGGTCTGCCAAGGGAAACATTCTTGCTAATTCCAGTTAGTGTCCTGAAAATGTAGCATGGAAAAAGAACAGCCCTCAGAAGAGATAGAAACTTAAGTTTGAATTCCTTAATCCTCAACTGGATTTGATAATTGCCCCATTGTATTTCAAAACAAAGTAAGCCTTTTTTTTTTTTTTTTTTTCTTTTCTGTGTTTTGATACAGGGTCTCACTGTGTAGTGCAGGCTGGCCTTGAACTCACTTATGTAGCCAAGGCTGGCCTCAAACTCACAAGGATCCTCTTACCTCAGCCTTCCAAGTGCTGGGATTACAGGCATGTGCCACCATGCCCACTTAAAGAAAGTCTTTCTTGAGAAAAAATAGAACTCACCAGAGCTTCAAATTATCTCTCTGTTTATTTATACACAATATATGGCATTCAGTATAAAGTTCTAGGTATGCGGGTAACAGCACTAAATAACCAAAAAGACTTAGAATTAGACATTATCTTAAAAATAACTACAATTATTATGCTTAATAAAATAGAATAAATGATTAATATTTTATCAGTAAACTAGAATCTATAAAAACTATATGATAATTCTGAAACAGAAATATTTTAGCTGAAATTAACTCAGTATGTGGGTTTAGCAACAGATATTACACATAATACAATAACAAGGGGGATTAGCAACCTGGAAGATAAGTAGGTAATATTGAAGCATGAAGAGAGAAACTGATGGAAAATACAGCAAAGAGTATAAGAGGTATATGGGAAAGATAACATGTGTAACTGAAGTTCCAGGATGAGATAAGAGAGATGGTAGAGTAGAAGAAATACTTAATATTGGCCAGAGATACTGGCTAAGACTTTTCCAAAACTGATGAACGTCATGAATCTACACAAACAAGAAGTTTTATAACTCCCCAAAGTAAGTGCATAGAAGACTTCCAAAGGTGCATCACCATAAAATTTATGAAAATGAAAAATCGAGGAAATCACAGGGAAGAAGAAATCACAGGTCTTCGAAAGAGCAGTAAGACAGCTAACTTCTCTAGTAACCTGGTGGAAGCTGGAGGACAATGGAATAACAACTTTACAGGGCAGAGGAAAGTAACAACCACTCAGGATTTCGTATGTGGGGAAAATACCCTTCAAACACAAAGGTTAAATGAAGGTATTTGCAAATAGACAAAATATCTAGAGAATTTGTCACCAGCAGACAATGATATACAAAATACCACCTTGGGGGCTTTTCAGGTGGAAGAAATGTGAACCCAAAAAGAAAAAAAGAAATGAAGAAAGGATTAAAGATTAATACCAATGGTAATTATTAGAAAATCTGTGTCTTTATTGATTTTGCAAAATAATATCTTAAATACAACCCAATCAAAAAAGGAAGCCTAAATGATATAGAGAAAATATTCCAGTGGCTGATATGCTCCTGAAAAGATTCTGAACATCATTAGCCGCTAGGGGGATGCACAGTAAAATCACAATGAGATCCTAATCCTGAATCTCACTTTCACAAAAATGGCTAAGATGAATAACACAGATGATAAAAGGTGTTGATAAGGACATGGAGAACCATGTCCAGCAAATGGTTTAGCCAGTTTGATGCTTTCTCAAAAAATTAAAAATGGAACTATCATATGATCTATAAATTTGACTTCTAAATACCTAGAAAACAAATACCTGCACAAAGACTTTCACACAGATATTAACGGCAGCATTGTTCACAACAGCCCCAGCGTGCAAACAACCTAAATGTCTAGCAGTCAGTGAATTAATAGACAAAATGTGGTGCATCATGTAACGGACTGCTATTCTGCAATTAAAATTGAACTGCAGATACCTGTCACATGATAGATAAGCCTCAAAGATTGTATGCTAAGTGAAAGAGACCACACGCTGGGATTCCATTTATATGGAGTGTCCAAAAGAAGGCAAATTTATAGGGATGGAAGATGGATTGGTGGCTATCTGGGGCTGGAAAAGGGAAAGGAGATTAACTGAAAATGGACATGAGGTATTTTATTGAGGGATGAAATGCTGTAAGATAACTTATGGTGAAGATTGTGCCACTTTGCAGAATTTATCTTCGTGGTACTGGTATGCTGCTACAGTTCTATCTTTTGTTTGTTTGTTTCTCATGTACTACTCTCTTTAAAATAAAAAGTCATTGGCATGTACACTGGAGGAAGGTGAATTTTCTGGTATGTAAAATATAACTCAGTAAAGTTGTTTAAGATATATGTAGATTTAAAATATAGAGTCTGGTAAAGGTAAGAGAAGTCAATGTTTTAGATTTCTCAATTGGCCACAAAGTAGTAAAAGCAGTAATTTATAGTAGAGTCTAATATGCAGGATCCATCCTTTATCTTTATGGTAACTAACAGAGGAGTGAAAAATGTGTGACTAAAAAGCTGGACAAGAAAGCAAGAAAAGGTAGCATGAACACAATAAAACAGTTCAACAAACAGAACACAGATGGTAAAATGGTTGGCTTAAACCCAGATATATCAATAATTACAGATATATCAATAATTATATATGCAAGTAGATTAGATGTTCTCATTAACGTAAAAAAGAAAGTCCAACATTGTGCTCTTCTGGAGACCTGTCTTAAATACAAGATTCAGAAAAATTTATAGTCAAAGGATAGAAAAGGTTATTCCATGCAAATATGAACCAAAAGAAAGCTAGTATCCTTTTGCTAAGATAAGATAAAGTAGACTTTAAGGCAAAGACATTGCTAGATTTAAGGAGAAAAAATTTTATAATCATAAAAATATCAGGTTCAGTGTACCCTAGAGATGTAATATCTGAAATACATTAAAAAAACATACGCACCTACTAACACTGCCTTGCAATATATATAGCAACAAATGATAGAGTTAAGGATGGATCCACAATCATAGCAGGAGATTTTAACAGCTGTAACTCAAGATGATATTTTTAAACATTTTCCTTCAATGATGTAGTCTATGAGTGCATGGGGGAGGAGTTAAGTTAAGGCCTCCATCTTTAGTGGATTTTTATGGACCTGTGGCTGGTATGTGGGGTGGAAGGGGATATGGGTAGGAACCAGAGTGCTGGTCCTAACACAGTCACTGAAGAGGAAAGAAGGCAGTGCTGTGGTCCATAGACATCAGCTGTGATGTCTCCTGAGTCTGCTTTGCTCCCTTCCTTGGGGACTCCATTGCCTGACTTCTGAAGAGTCAGCAGTGGGTCTTGGGCAATCCAAGAAAGGCCTCTCTCCAGCAGCCAGAGGGGCTGGATGGCAGCAGTCAGACAATTGGGGCTCCTGAGTCCTTGGGAGTGTCACTCAGATGAAATGCTCCTATTTTTAAATAAATCCTGAGTTAGCTTTTCTATATTCTTTCCCTGGTCAGCAATTTCTGATGCTTTTCTATCAAGTGGTGCATTCTTTGGGCTAACTTGAATTATTTCTGTCACGGTCTAAGTACCCTTATTCTAATCTGCTTACCCCGGTCTCACTGATAGAAAAGGAGAAACCTCACACAGCTGACTCCTAAAGCAAGACTTGTGTTTGCTCAATCATGAAATGCATAATAGAGCAACAAAGAGTCTCCATTTGGAAGCATGGGCTCCAGTACGGGATCCTTCTCAGTGGCTGTGTGACCTTGGGAAGGAGCAGTTTGGAGGACTTAGGAAGGACCGTGAATGCTAAAGCTGCCAAAGGAGTGACTAATAGTATTAATTGTCTTTTACCCACTCTGGAATATTGGAAAATTCCGGGGACCCCCTTGTGATGTTGTCTCACATCTCTCTCCCCAATACCCAGGACGACCCTTGCCATCTCATGGATTCTTAACTCATGTGACGAATGACTTCCACAAGGGCCATGAGCATCTGCCTCTGCCCTGGAGCCCATGAGTTATGATCCTGAAGGTCACAGAACACCTTGTGATCCATCTTAACCCACCATCCTATTCACTAAGGCGACACCTGGTCCCTACTCAAGGACAGCTCCTATTTTAGAATGAGCCAGTATACTGGCTTTCTGTGTTGCTGTAACCAATGACCCCAAATGTGGTGATTTAATATAATAGAAATGAGCCAGGCACTGTGGCGCATGTAGGTAATCCCAGTACACAGGGAGGCTGAGACAGAAGGATCACAAGTTCCAGCCCAGCCTGGGCAATGTAGTGAGACCCTGTGGCAACATGTTTAAAAAGGGCCAGAGACAGC
>NW_004955527.1:3923610-3924989 GCF_000276665.1 Chinchilla lanigera | reverse complement strand
AATTTCCAAAGCTGAATCAAGCAGGTATAGGAATTTCTAAATAACCCAATATCAATTAATGAAATTGAAAATGTACTTAAAAACTTACCAACAAAGAAAAGTCCATGTCCTGATGGGCTCACAGCTGAATTCTACAAGAAATGTAGAGAGGATTTAATGCCAATACTCCTCAAACTCTTTAATGAAATTGAAAGGGAAGCCATATTTCCTAACTCATTTCTAGAGGTGAGTATTACCCTGATACTAAAACCAGAGAAATATTCAAACAAAAAAGAGAACTATAGGCCAATCTCCCTAATGAACATAGATTTAAAAATCTTTCATAAAATACCAGCAAAAAGAATGCAGCAAATCATCAAGAAGATTATATACTTTGACCAAGGTGAATTCACCCCAGGAATCTAGGGATGGTTCAACATACACAAATCAATAAACATAATACACCATATCAACAGAGCCAAAGATAAAAATCACATGATCATCTCAATAGATGTAGAAAAAGCTTTTGATAAAGTCCAACACTCATTGATGATAAAAGCCCTATGGAAAATTTTAATTGATGATCTTTCCCTGATCAAAGCCATTGTAGACAAACCAACAGCCAACATCATACTAAATGGACAAAAACTGAAATCTTTCACTTTAAAATCAGAAATAAGACAAGGATGTCCACTGTCACCGCTCCTATTGAACATAGTTCTGGAAACATTAGCCAGAGCAATTAGACAAGAGAGAGAAATAACAGGAATAAGGATAGGAAAGGAAGAAGTGAAATTATCATTATTCACAGATTGCATGATACTCTACATAGAAGACCCAAAAAACTCCACCAAAAGACTTCTAGATTTAATAAGCAAATTTAGTAGCATAGCTGGACATAAGGCAACACTCAAAAATCAATAGCATTCCTGTACACAAACAACAAACTCACTGAGAGAGAAATTAGGGAAAACATACCCTTCACACTAGCATCAAAAAAATTGAAATACTTAGTAATCAAGGAAGTAATAGATCTATACAGTGAAAATTACAGTACTCAGAAAAAGGAAATCAATCAAAGAGGATACTAGAAAATGAAAAGATATCCCTTGCTCATGGAAAGGAAGAACCAATATTGTGAAAATGCCTAAGCTCCCCAAACTGTTATACAGATTTAATACAATCCTGATCAAAATACCACTAGCATACCTCACAGATCTAGAGAAGACATTCCTAAAATTCATCTGGAACCAGAAGAGATCTAGAATAGCAAAGGCAATCCTGGGCAACAAAGGCAAGGCAGGAGGCATCACAATCTCTGACTTGAAATTATACTACAAGGCTACTGTGATAAAATTAGCATGGTACTGGCAAAAAAACAGACCTGAGGATCAATGGAA
>NW_004955527.1:3862429-3922083 GCF_000276665.1 Chinchilla lanigera | reverse complement strand
AAAAAAAAAAAAAAGGGCCAGAGAGCTAGCTCAATGCAAAGGCCCTGGGTTCAACCCCCAGCACCAGGTGCAGGGACCCTGAGTCAGGTTCAGGGTCTGCTGCTCTGTGCCCGCAGCTGCCAGGTCTCCCAACTACTCCAGCCGGGTGGCTGCACCCTAACCTCCTCCTACACCCCTGTGCCTCAGCCTGTGCCTAGTTCACTTTTGGATGAAGACCCCAGTCTGGTTGGAGGAGGGCTCCCCGCCACCCCGCATGACCTCACTGTCACTAAATCCCCTCTTTAACATCCCGTTGTGTGTACAGTCCCATTCTGAGAGGCTGGTTGTTAGCACTTCAGTGTGTGAATTTGAAGTCATTTCAAACCAGAACAGGGACCCTCCCAGATCTTCCCCACCTCCACACTCCCAAGTTAACCACTTCTGCAGAGTGATTTTCTTGTAAGGTGACATTCACAGATTCTGGGAATTAGGAGCAAATCTTGGAGTGTGGCCCTTCTTCAGCAGACTTCAGACAGGCAACGGAAAGGATGGGGGAGCAGGCTGCTGAGCACCCCTAGGCTGGAGAGGGTGGGCAGTTGAAGTGCTTCCTGCAGCCCAGAACCTCTCTGTGCTGAGATCCAAGACTTCTCTGCAGCCTCCGGCATCATAGACCCCTTGTGTTTTCCCTGGGAAACAATATTTCCTTTTTCAGTGACACCACGCAGTCCCCTGGTCTCCCTTCTGTCTGAAAGCTTCTCGGAAGCCTTTCTGGCTCCTGCTTCTCTGTTCTTTTCAGAGGAAGAGCTGTGACATGGCTCTGCATATCACCTTCCCACTGTACAGACGGGGACTTGGAGGCTTAGGGAACAAGGGATTCACCCAGGGCCGCCCGGGTAGCAGGAGGCAAAGTAGCAACTGGGCTCAGGATGTGACTGAGATATTTCTGCTCCTCCAAGGAAAACAGACCTGAAAGCCAGGCCTTGTGAATCGAATCTGTTCTTTTTTCCAGCCAGTGTGTGGGTAAGGCTGTCCTTCCCCTCCTCCCACCCCGGAGGGAATAGCTGTCCCAGAAACGGCATGCAGCAGGCTTGATTGTTCCGTTCAGGGACCGCACTTCGTGATCACAAGGCCCATTTGTTCCTGACTGGTCCCAGGCAGGCCTGTGAGGATTTGGACGTGAAGGTGAAGGTGCACCTTCTGCAGGGTCCTGGCCAGAGCAGCTGCCTCTTGTCTGAGATGGGCAGGGGAGGGGAGGGCTGCCGGCTCTGGAAGCAATCTCTGGCTCGTGGCTCGGAGCTGAAGTAAGGCAGCCTCTGACCATCGGGTCCTCATCAAGCACGCAGCCACCTCTGGGGGCTTTCCGTGGGCGTCTCTGGGTGGGGAGGCACTGTTGGGGTTTTCCATGTCTCTATATGGGGTCCCATAGTGGGGACCAGTGTAGCTCACACCCTGAGCACTTTCTCCACGCAGGGCAGGTTCTAAGCGCACCCTGGCCTTGTCCTAGGTGGCGCGGTTTCCTACAAGGGTGGGCTGCCGCTGTGCCCATGGATGGAGAAGGCATCCGGGTCACTGAGAAGTTGACTTGCCTGGGCTGGTGCAGCTGGTAAATGAGGGATGGAACCTAAACCCAGACAGGCCGGCCCCAAGCCCCCATCCCCCACCTCCATTCTCTGAGGTCAACGGTGATGGGGAGCGGCTGCTCAAAACACAGCCAAAGCTAAACATGGTAGGGATTACTCTGTAATCCCAGTATTCTGGGAGGCTGAGGCAGGAGGATCGCAAGTTCTAGTAACTTAGCAATTTAGTGAGAGTCTGTCCCAAAGTAAAGAGGGCTGGGGATGTACCTCAGTGCAAAAACCATGAGTTCATTTTCCAGTGCTGTAAAAGACAAAACAAAAACCACGGCCAAGGCCCTGGGAGGGTTCCTGCCATGAGGTTCATTGTAGGCCTGAGCTGCTGGGGAGAGGAGATTCCAGGCTAAGGAGGTTTTCAGCCATGGGGGCGAGCAGCACAGAAAGACACTGGTGGTATCTTGCAGAACAGCAGGAGGCGTTAGGAACCCAGACGGAGTGGGAGGGGCTGGTGGAGGGACCTGGCCTAAGAGAACAGAGGAGGTCATGCTTGGCCTCACCTGCTCCTTAGCCTTTGACCTCAGCATGGCCCATGCTGAGCCCACTGAGAAGCCAGACAACATAGGGGCTCAGGTGGGTTTGAATCCTGGGACCACGATCTACCACTTGGCAGCCTTGACTTTCCCATCTGTGAAATGGGGGTGGTGGCTTATAAGGATGAAATGAGCTGATTCGTACATGCAAAGAAAGCACTTAGAACCACGCCTGGCTTACAGCTGAGCTCCACACTCCCTGCTGCTCTTGGGAGAGCCCCAGGGTATACCCACTGACCCTACAAAATCATTACCAGCGCCTTCCTGATTCTGTAGGGCCCTGGCCTTGAGCTGTCTCCCATGCTCTTACACACGGTAACATGTTACGTCACAGACAGTGTGGACAAGCTGCTTAACCACCGAGCTATAAAACGGGGGTGACGGCGACACCTGTTTTGCTGGTGGACTTGAGGTGAGACCATGGCTCCGGAGGGTGCGGCCTTCGGTCCCGGCAGCTCCTGTAGCTGTGCTACTTATTCTCAGCGGTTTCCCAGGGAACCCTAGGAGCAGGTCAGACCTGTTTGCTGTAAGCAAAGGGCGGTGTCTTAACCCAGATTCCCGCGGGCCTGTGGGAGCTGTCGATTGTCTGGGGCCGTCTGAGACATAACCTTCTCCCTTCCAGCAGCTTTTGATTTGAATGGGAGGAAAGGGCTTCAGGGCCCCTGAGAGCTCCTGTGTCTCTCTACTGTGAACCCCGTTGCCTCCTCGCCCTCCAAATTGGTGCTGAGCCTTTTCATAGAGAGAGGGAGAACGGAAGCAGCAAGCTGGGACTGTGGCTTGTGGGGACAAATGCAACACCCAGATCCCTTTCCAAGGCAGTAGTGTCACTCAGAACATTTTATTATATAAAGCTGGCTCTGGACCACCATGCAGAGATAGCACTGCTCCTCCACTGGATCATCAGGCAGATCATCATCTCTCCGTGTGTTAAGGCCACCTGCTAACCTGTACGCAGAGATCCAATACCCCTAACACCAGCTGGACTCCGACTGTGCCATGTGACCTTGGGGATGTTACTTTCCCTCTCTGAGTCTCTGTTGCTTCATCTTTAAAAGAAGAGATTGAATCAAAGTCACCTATGATTTTCCTCCTAACTATATTATTCTCTGATTCCTAAGATACAGAAATGAATTTTTAGCTAACAGCCAAAGCTGCCCAGTGGTCAGAGGAACAGGCTGAGGAGTAGTAAAGAAGCCGTCCTTGGA
Source organism: Chinchilla lanigera (assembly GCF_000276665.1). Taxonomy (NCBI): domain Eukaryota; kingdom Metazoa; phylum Chordata; class Mammalia; order Rodentia; family Chinchillidae; genus Chinchilla; species Chinchilla lanigera. The sequence goes on along the minus strand of NW_004955527.1, from coordinate 3,918,735 downwards.
GGAATCTGGGTACAGCCTATAGATCAGGTCTAGGGCCGCTCATCGAGGATTCCTGAATCTGATGAACCATGTGTCTGTTCTCTCATCCTCTGTCAGAGGTGGGGTTGGGGTCACTGACTCAGGGAGAGTCACGGCTGCTCCTAGGGATCTGAGATGTCTAAACGGGGCTGGGTTTTGGCAGAGGAGAACTTACATGTTGGTTTGGGGTTATTTTGCAAGGGAGAACAATATAATACAGGACACATATTTTATAAGATTATTTATAATAGTTGCCCAAAGAATCATATACAAGACAGTGCAGGAAATCTGTCCACAACTAAAGATCAGAGAATCTTGACCAGCTGAAGGCCTGGATCCCACAAAAATGTCCTGCATGAGTCCAGCTGAAAAACTTAGAGCTCATGGAAATGCCTCTCACGAGTCCAACTGGAGGCCTAGAGCCCACAACAATATCTCATGCAGGCCTGATTCACGGGTCTGTGCTGGGAAGGCCCAAAGGTCAGTGGTGGAAGCTAGAAAGTCTGTGCCAGCGGCATGAAGTATCTGTGCCAGCAGGCTGAGGGATCTGCGCTGGAGCCAGGAAGCGATGCTCAAGTAAGAACCAGAACTTCCCCCAAAAGTACCACAGCCATCCTCAGCGACAGTGAGGTCCCGAGCTCCTCCTATGATGAAGACAGCTGAGTTCCCATCAGGAAAGGCCACACAGCAAGCTTCTCCAAGAGACTGGTAGTGCACCATCTTCCCCTCCGGAGCCAGGAGGCGATACTCAAAGTGAGGGCCAGAGCTCCCCCAAAGTGAACCAAAGCTATTCTCAGTGCCAACAAGGAGGATGAAAACAGCCAAGTTTATCAGGAACCATTAGCATGGTGAGCTCTCCAAAAGAACCAACAGCTCCTTACAGTTTCTACCAGCTCCCAACAGCCTTCCTTCTTCTTCTCCAGTTCTGCCTCTTACGCTGCTGGCAACAGTCCCCAGGTGGGCCTCCCACACCCAGCACCACGCTTACTCAGTTCAGCTGGGGGTTACAAGCTGACCACCAGTTATGGATCCACTACAACTTACCACCATCCAAGCCCATCGAGGGTGCAGGCCAGGCCTGGCAGTGGGAAAAGGATTTGCAGACGTTGAGAAAGGGTCTTGCGATGATCTGCTTGCATGTTACACATGCAATCTCCGCATCTTAAGGGTGAATGACCACCCGAGGATTCCCGATCCCAAGTCACTTCTCCTCAGGAAAGTGTGTGTGTGCACACAGCTTCCACCTCATTTTCTTCTACTCTTTGGTGTCACTGATAAATCTGATCTCAAGTTGACTCTCGTTTCTAGGTTCATAACCTTTTACTTTCCAGAATCTGAAGTTTTCTATTTTGTTCTGAAGGTTCCAGATCTATTTTCATGAACGTGGTGGGCTCTTTGCTTCTGAAGGTACGCGGCGTCAGCCTGTTTTTGGCTTCTCCTACATTCAAGTTACTCTCTCTTGAAGTTCTTGTGAGGCAGCTGGAGTGGTGCCTAGCTATAATCCCAGCACACTGGGAAGCTGAGGCAAGAGGATCACAAGTCTGAGGCCAACCTGGGCAAGTTAGTGGCTTAGTGAACCTTGTTTCAAAATAACGAAAAAAGGGAAGAGGATGTAGCTCAGTGCAGAGGTCCTGGGTTCAATCCCCATGACTCAAAAATAAAAAGTGGTTGAGACAGCTGCATTGTCCAGTGTGGACACCACCAGACACCTATGACTGGTGAGTCCTGAAGATAGGCTTTAGCCTGGATTAAGACGGGATGTAGGATTAGGAAATACTCCATATTTCCAAGACATTAAAGGAGTAGACAATGCCGTAATGCTTTCATTTTATTGATCATGTGTTGAACTGGTATTATGTTTCATAGAACATGTTAAAATACATTATTAAAATTAATTCCACCTGTCTTGTTTTTCAAGTAGCTATCAGGAAATGTAAAACGACCCATGTGCCTTGCATTGTATTTGCTGGAGAGCACAGCATCAGATCGTTATTGGAACTTCCAGGGTTTCCACTTGCGTATCTTTTATTTTTCTCTCTTTGATCTTTTCTCTCTAATATGTTGGGGGTCTCCTGAGCTCATTTCTGTGGTCACACATCTCATCTCAGTGCTGTCTTTTCAGGTACTCAGCCTCCTGCTGAATTTTTAATTCAGATGATCCAGCTATGCAATGTGGATGACCTCTATTTGCGGTGACAACAGTTGGTTCTCATTCTGAAGATGAATTAATAGACTGTCTGTCCCTTTGAGGAGGTCATGAATGCTATTTTAGCATCACCATCTGGTTTAGGACTTCCATTTCTTCAGATGTGCCTTCCTTGTTCACTCTGGAGCTGTGTTCCTGTTGTAGCCTGGGGTTTTCAAGGGGAACAATTTAATACAAGACACATGATTTACAAGATTATTTTATAATAGTCACCCAAAGAGTCATATACAAAAAGAGTGCAAGAAATCTACCCACACACTAAAGACCAAAGAATCCAGCTGAAGGCCTGGATCCCGTGGTAATGCCCTACATGAATCCAGCTGAAGACATAGAGCCCATAACAGTGCCCCCTACAAGCCCAGCTGGAGGCTAAGAGCCCACGGCAATGTTTCATCCAGATCCTGTTTCACGGATCTGTGCTGGGAGGGCCCAAAGTTCAGTGGTGAAAGCTAGAAAGTCTGTGCCAGTGGGATGAAGGATCTGTGCTAGCAGGCTGAGGGATCTGCACCGGAGCCAGGAAGCAATGCTCAAAGTAAGAATCCGAGCTTCACACAAGTTAGAACTCAATGCGGCTGACCTATGACCTCTTGGGGTAAAGGATGGAGGTGCAAGGAGGGAGCTGTCTCCCGGGAGAAGCTCTCTGCTCTCTCTGTCCACCTGCCTAAGGGTGCTCCCAGGAGGTTGTCCCTGTTGCACTCATAGGGATTGAAATAGGTAAAAGGATACTGGAAAAGTCACGGCTATTGGGATGCTCATCATTCTTTACACAAAACCCAACCCAACATGATAGGAAGTTCTAGAAGTATTCCTTCCAAAGTATCTGGTTTACACACAGCCATGCTTGTGTTTCTGGGTACCTGTCTGTCTCTCTATGTATCACTGCCTGACTAAGTTTCCATCCTCCATGTGGGTGGCCATTGCTTCAGCCCCTGCGGGAAATCTACTCAGAAGGTAATCATGTGCGTGCTTAGAGCATGGTGTACACCTCTGTGATGTTACAGTGACAAAGTGACTGCTCTGAGGTTAAAAATCAAACTAAAAGGACTTGAAGGCTGGATAGAGAAAATGTAGGAAAATATGAGCAAGATGCTTACCTGAGTCTTTTGGTTTAGATGAGCAAGTGAAACTCCAGGAAAGAAAGAATGTTTCCAGGTCATGAGAAATGTTGGTGACTGTGTGAAGCCATGGCATCCCGGGTCGTGAGTCCAAAGTGTGAAAACTGCTCCGTGATCTGGTCCTGTGTTAGTGGGTGGAGTAGAGGAGGGCCTGATGGAGGGCACCATATGGGTCTTCCCTGCTTGACCACCTTGTGTTCACTCTGACTGTCTCTGTCACTTTCTCATCCCTGGGATAAAATGCCTGATACAATTTAAAGGAGGAGAGGTTTACGGTGGCTCACGGTTTAGTCCATGGTCGTCTGGCTCCAGGGCAGAAAGTACATGGTGGAGGGCAGAGGACAGCTGTTCAACCAGCAGCGGCCAGGAAGTGCAGAGAGAGGGGAGGAGCCAGGGACAAGCACACACCCTTCTGAGTCACGCCTCTGCAAACCACACCTTTCATCACGGTCCACTTCCCAATGTGAGATTTCTGGGGAACATTTTATATCCAGACCACAGCACAGCGGGGCTCCAGAATGGCAAGTGGAAGAAGGAAACCTGCCTAATGTAGGAGATTTGTGAATGGCCAGGATCCTAGAGAAAGCTCGGAGTTGGGGAGTAAGGCTCCTGGTCATTGATGCTTGGGTGCTGACCAAGTCAGGTGGGCTCCCTGGACTCCTGTCCCCTGGCTGGCAAGGTGGACTTCAGCACCCCTGCATCACAGAGGTGTGTAGAATGCAAGAGGAAACACCATCTGCAGAGTCTCAGGCAAGCACCTCCTGAGTGCCAGATGCTGGGGACAGAGAGACAGACAGCAGTAAGCAAGCAAGTGTGGGTGAGAACTGGACAATAAACGCCATTCAGAGAGTAAGGGGTGAGGAGACACTGCACCATGAGGGGCCACCTTGAGTTGGGTACCGTGCTGCTGATCTCACCGGGGTGGCTTCTACCATTAGAATCTGATGATGATGAAGATGATAATAATGACAGTGACATCCAGGGGCCAGGGTTATTGGTGCTGGACGTCGAAGGGCAGGAACCTGAGAGTAGTACTCCTGGCCACTGAGGTGCATGCACTTTAGTGTTACTTACTAATTCAGCATTTACAGCGTGCTTCATCACCGTGGGGAACACTGAGGTCTCGGTCTGGCCTCCGGAACTCATGGTGGGTGGGGGACAGGTATGATTCACACATCTATTGCTAATTTTGATAAGTGGAATCCAGGAAAAGCAGAGGGTAAAATGAAAAGGGTTTATGCGTTGCGGGGAGAATCTGGTTAAAGGGGAGGGTGAGGGAGGGCTGCCCTGGGTCATGTGTAAGCAGATCCTGGATGCTGAGTAGGAGCCGTCAGGCCTGGAAGTGATGGTGCGCACAGGACTGCTGGGACCCTCATGCTAACAGAGACTGGTCTAAGGCAGGGTGGGCCGTGTCCCTGCTCGGTGAAGAAGGCTGGTGAATTCCTGCACAGAGCTGAGACCAGGTGGTAGGGGGTGCTGGGGGGCATCCGAGCCTGAAGAGGGCCTGGAGAGAGACGCAGGGTCCCTGGGAAGTGTTTTGGACTCTGCCAGGCTGGCGGGTTCTGAGCGGGGTTGAGGAAACTGGGCCTGAACACCGTCCTTCCTGCATGTGAAAACCCGCCCCGCTGGTCCCGCCTGAGGTCTCACCGCACCCACGGGCTCCCTTCCCACAGCTGCCACCAGGGCGGCGATCCTCAGCCCCTCTTCCGTGATGCTCAGGGGACTGCAGACGTCTCCTCAGTGATGCCCAGCCTGGCTTCCTGTCCCTCTAGAGCTGGGCAGAGCCCCTCAAGCCTTTAAACACTAATCACCGCGGAGCCACAGTGAGGACCCCTGTAGTCTGAACATCTGTGTCCCCCCCAAAACACACACATTGGAACCTAGCCCTGGTGCAACTGTATCAGGAGGTGGGGGTTTTGTAAAGTGATGAGGCCAGAAGGATTCTGCCCTCACGAGGGACAAGGGACCCTGCAGAGTTCGCCAGCCCCTGCCACAGGGAGCTGGTAGCCCTGCTCTGAGTCAGAAGGCGGCCCTTGCTAACACATGGCCTGCAGGTGCCTTGACCTTGGACTCCCCGACCTCCAGCACTGTGTCAGAGAGGCTCATGCTGTGTATGAGCCACCCAGGTGAGGGTGTTTTTGTCATAGCAGCCTGGCCACGCTGAGACCTCCCCCGGGGACAGGGAGGAATTGACAGGTGGGATGCCTGTCAGCCTCTCGGCCTCAGTCTGCAGCACCGCCTGGAAGATGTTTGGGTGGGATAAGTCTCTTTCAGTTGTGAACATCAGGTTCCACGTGCAGCCAGTCCCTCTGAGCTTGCCAGATACAGCCACACACTCTTGTACCCCAGGGCCTTTGCACTTGCCGCTCCCTTTGCTTGAGATCACCTCCCTCCTTTCTCACCACACTGGCACCCGTGCCTCCTTCCGGGGTCTCAGCACAGACTCTTTTTCCAGGAAACCTCAAGTCCCCAGGTGCGAGGCCCCCACCAACCCCTCAATTTTCCCACTTCCCTGGGGAAATTGTCAAATTAAATCAGCCCTTCTTGAAGGCGGCTGGCCCCAGAGCACAGGCCCTGGGTCTCGTGCACGCCAGCCCCTGCTGCAGGACACCTGCCGGCCTTGGCCCAGCTCTCAGGAAGCAGGGGCCTGAAAGTCAAATTGCCAAGGGCCCTGTGCACCAGGCGCTGCGCTAGGAGCGGAGTGAGGCGAGGACGGGCACAGTCCCTCCTATTTTCATGTGCGTTAGAGGTTTTTCATCATAAAAAGCCCCAAACGTTGGTAAAACCCACCCTTACCTTCCCGGAGGTTAGGGTATAGTGGAGAACACCATTATTAACATCTAATCCTTACATTTGTCTTTATAAATCCTGGTGGGGATAGGAAGGAAAAACGAGAACGCACAGCCAGCTTGCGCAGCTCTTGAGGATACGCTGCGCCCAGTGCTAAGGGTCCGGGCCGGTCTTCCTTTTCTTTTTTCCAGGGGCAGGGATGGAACCCAGGGCCTCACGCATGCTCGGCAAGGGCTCTGCACTGACCTGCGGCCCAGTCCGCCCCAGACGCCGCTCATTTAGTCCTCAGAAAATCCCTACACACAGGACACTATTATTATTATGCAGAAAGGGAAACTGAGGCAGAGAGCTTGTCCAACGTCACACGGGCAGGTAGAGCTAGAATTCTCATCCAGATCACTGGATTCAGAGCTTGCCTTTGCCTGCTTGTGTCTGTCGCCTCTCCAAAGTTGCACTCTAAGCCACGGATGTTCCAGTAGCGCTGGCCTGCGTTCCCGGGGTTTTTCTGTAGGGCGCATTTTCCCAGTCAGCCCTCTCGCCCTAACCCCGCCACCTTGGAACGCTACGTGCAGCCAGAGCGACCCCTTGTGGCCGGAGCGTGGATAGCAGGTTGGTGTTTTCTAAGGGCTGCTGCGGGTCTTGCAGAGCCGGTGCCTGCGAAGACACGGAGGGACGAGACACCGCGGGCTTTGGGACCGGTCAGAGCCTGCGTGTGGACAGGGTTGTCGGGGACCTGTGCGCCTGTGTCCTGTTCAGGCCCGGTAAACACCGACTTGGCTCTTTCCAGCTCCCCACTCCTGCCAGGGACAGGACTCGTGGGCTAGTTAGCCTGGCACGCTTGGCAGCGGCTTTCCCAGCCACCGTGTCCTGGGCTGAAGCAGGGCGCGTACTCTGGCACTCATTTGGCCAAATAATCATTGCTCTTCTGCAGTGTGCCCGGCCTGTCCTGGTGCTAAGAAGAGAGCAGGCCCTGCAAGGAAGAAAATTCCTGCCTGCCTTCTGCCCCAGGTGGGAAAGGGCCCTCGCCTCCCCCTCCCCCATCCCACCCTACCCACCCACTGCGCCTTCCTCCTGACGGTGTTGCGTAATGATGCAGTTCCTGGCGTGTGCGTGCGTGTGCGTGCGTGTGTGCATGTGCGCACTCCTGGAGAGAAAGAGGTCTGATCTCTGATCCCCTGAAATTAGAGGATAATGAATCAGCAACCGACACACAGACAGGTGCGTGGGCACACAGGCACACGCATGCGCACGTGCATGCTCACGCACGCCCTCCTGCCAAAGACAGATAATAAACAGATGGCCTTGAATGTACAGCTAGAAGCAAAGCCATGGGCAGAGGTAGGGAGCGGGGCGGTCTGGGAAGGCCTCATTCACCAGATGGCATTTAATGTGAATCCGAAGTGCTGGAGGTACAACTGGTTTGTCCCTCTCTTTTTAAATCTCTTCCACTCTCTATTAAAATTACCCAGAAATTAACACGCCAATGGTGCAGTCCGTATTTTCGCTTATGCGGCAGTCAACCATTCTAGAGGTAGTGACTGTAGGGAGCTGAGATATACACTGCACTGGTGGGGTATGTGTTCCCTTCATCCTTTTGTGCTGTGCACTCAGAGATGGGCGTGAGGGAGCAGTGGAGGTAGAGCATAGTGAGAAGTGGGGGCAGCAAGTGCAAAGGCCCTGGGGTGGGCACTTGAGAAACAGTGAGGAGGAGGCGGCAGGTGTGATTGCAGGGGAGAGTAGGAGGGCCAGACCTGTTTGTAATGCTGAGCAACTTGACCCGTGCAAAGGAGGGAGCTGGGGGATGGGCTTAGGCATATCTGGGGCTCTTGGGCTTAAGATCCTCACACACCCTCCCTTGCACTGTTTCCCTTTGCTCCCTGCTGCAGGTGACGGGAGCAATCCCACCCATCATCCAGACGATGAAGCCGAGGCGTGGGGAGGTGCAGGAAAGAGCTCTCCGGGCCCAGCAGCTGGATGGGCGGGAAGAAGCTAAGGGAAAGGACCTGTGCCATTGGCAGGGACTTGTATGTCACAGTAGGAAGCCGGAACGTACTCTGGTGTCAGCAGGAGTTGGAAGGGGGAAAGGACCCGCAACACCTGCTCAGCTGTTTAACAAATGATGCTAAGGCTGTGGAGGATGAAATAGAGACGGGGCAGGGGCGGGGGTGAGGGAGAGGAGATCTGACCCAGATCTCCGGGAAACCTTGACCCACTGGGAGAGAGCGAGGCTGTTTTCAGGCACAGCCAGCAGACGGGAAGTTAGAAGCAAAGGACTGGCGGGAGGCGGGTGGCTAAGGAAGAGCTTGAGGTTTTTACTTTCTATCCTTTAAAAAATTCTCTGGCTCGTTCCGCTGGCTTTGCGGGCCGCGTCAGGCTGTGGGAGGGGCCAGGGTGGGTTGGGTTCTGTGCGATGCCCCTGCCGTGCCCGTTGTGCCTCCCTGAGTGCTGTTGTCAAACTGACCACGTCCTCCTGTAGTCAGAGCCGCAGTGTCCTCCGTGCTTGGGGCTTTTGTGTTAGAAAATGTGGTTTTAATTGCTGCTTCTCCTTTAGGAATGAGTGTATCATTCAGGCAATTAGAGAATGTTCTAAGTAAATAACAGCTACTTCTTAATTTCCCTGCTTCTCTCTCTTAAAATTCTAGTCATGCTCCAAAGCCTGACTCAGCTTCCCTCACGGTCTCTGTCTGTGTCTCTATCTGTCTCTGTGCCCTATCCCCTTCTCTCGCTGTCTGTTTCTTTAAGAGGTTAAGTGTCTCTGCTCTGGGTTATGGATGGGGATGGCTAGCTGGCAGGACAGGACATTGGATGTCACTGCAGGCTTTATTTTAATCCCAGCTCCACCACCTGCACACAGTGCAGCTTTGAGCTGGTTGCTTATGTCCTCTGAGTTTTAGCTTCCTCATCGGTTAAACAAGATTAGAACTTGTTAGATTAATTTTTAAATTATTTGTTGAGCCATGAGGGACATGGGTCAGTGAAAGAGGGATTAGCTGGGGTGCGTGAGGCCTTGGGTTCCACCCCCAGCGTGCAGAATAAAAAATATCCACTCATGCATAAACTATTGCCTATTATAAACCACTTTAATTTAGTCAGCCCAGTGGTGCATACCTGTTGCCTCAGCTCTCCAGGAAGCTGAAACGGGAGGAGCACTTGAACCCAAGAGTTTGTGACCAGTCTCAAAAATTCTTTAACTGAGTGTGTACTATATGCCAGACACTGTCCTGTGCAGTTAGGGTGCACCAGTGAACAACACACAGGAGGCTTCCCTGGAGCGGGTACAATTCTACCTAGTGTAGATAGGGATAAGAAAGAGACAACGAACAATGAACCAACAGACGTGTATTTTATAGTGCAATAGAAAGTAGCGAGTGCTGTGGAGAGAAGAAAAGAAGTAGGCAGGGGAGGCTAACAGTGCAGGCAGGTGGATCAGTCAGCAACGCTGCCTAACGAGCATCCCATCCAGCAGCACCAGAGCCCAGGTGGCCCCTTTTTGCAGTTCTGAGTGTGCAGTGGGGGCTGCGCTTGTCTGGGTGGTTCTGGCCGCTGCTGTCCGTGGCTGTGCTCAGTCACATATCTGCGTTCCCTGACTGGTCTAGGATGGCCTCAGGTAGGACAGACAGCTCGGTTCTGCTGGTTCTGTGCAGCGTCTCCTCCCTCAGGCCAGCCCAGTCTTGTTCTCGTGGTGGAAGCTGGTCCTGAAAGAGGGACGCAGCATCTGGACCCCTGGAAGTCCAGCCTGGAGGCATGTCGTCGCTTCTGCTGCCTTCCCTGGCTGGGGCAGGTCAAGGTTGGCCACTTCCTAAGGGTCCTAAAGGAAGAGCTGGAGGGGACATTGCAAAAGACAGGGAAATGGGCTGGGTGCAGATGCCATGGTCGTCAGTCTACCAAAGTAAGAAGGGTGCAGGGGAAGCAGTGAGTTGGGTGGTGAGAAAAGTTCCCTGTGTGGAGTTGATGCTCAGGCAGAGACTTGCATCAGACAGCGAGCCAGGCTGGCAGGCAGGTTGTCTTGAAGGCAGGTCCCAGGCAGAGGCTCACCTGGGCCATTCCAGGGAGAGCAAGCTGGTGGGACTGGAGGGCAGGGGTGGGACACACAGCAGGACAAGAGGGCAGAGCCCATGTGGGGCTCATAGGTTATTTCAGGGACTTCGTCTTTCATCCCCTGTGCCATGGGGCAAGTACGTATGCAAGGGCTTTGAGCAGAGGGGCAGGCTGTGACTTGGGCTCTAAAAGGATGGCACTTACTTTCCTGACTTAGGATGGTTTGACCTGACATTTTTTCAACTTTACAGTGGTGTGAAAGAGTGCCTTATCATTCCTACACTTTCACTTTCAGCCCTGTATTCGGTGCATTACAGGAGATCTTCAAGACTTTAATATAAAGCATTTGTGAAAGTGGGCTGGACTGAGTGGTTTGCGAGCCACTCTCAGGAATAGTAGAGCACACTTCTTGGTGTGTCTGGTTGGGTCATAGAGGAACGACCCTGACTGTTGGGTCCTATATCTTGCTCTGCTTTCCAGCATTTATGAAGTAAGTAAGCTTTCCTCTATCATGGCCTCTGCTACGATATTTCTGCCTTAAAGTCAGGCGACCATAGAGTAAACCTCCGAAACCATGAGCCAAATAAATCTCTTCTTTTTAAGTGGTGTCAGGTTCTTTGTTCTAGCGACAGGAAAGCTGACCGGTCCAGAAAGCTGGTATGAGAGAAGTGGGGTTGCTGCTTGGACTATGCTCGTCTGTGTGATTTAGAAGCCTTTGGAACCAGTTTGGGGCAAGAAATGGTTTGGAGGAGCAAGCTAGAGAAGCCCCAGCGTGCTGTAACCAGAGTTTGACTGGCGATTCTCGTCAGAGCTCAGAAGAATAGAATGCTGGTAAGAAAGCAGATACGGAAGGCAAAGATCATGAGGTGGAAATGAGGAGTACTTTAGTGAGGATTGGACTAAAGGCCATTTATAATGTATTCTGGTAAATAACTTGTCTACAGCTTGCACATATATCCTGAGAGTTTGTATGAGGTGGTGCCAAATGGTTTCAAGAGAATCAAGAGAAAAATCAGAGTTCAGTGATGTGAAAGTTTTGCAGTTTTACCAGAAAGGAAGCTCCTGTAAAATTGGGGCAAGGGCTAAAACCACTTAGTGCCATTAAAATAAAGCCAAGTACTTTGTACCAGGACAATAGGAAAGATGGCTTAAAGGTATCTCAGGATGGGGTTAGATGCTATCCACTGCAGGCTCAAGGGTGCAAACATATAAACATTTCATTTGAAGAGAGAGCCCCTGGCCCCTGTTCAAGAAGGCCCACCTAGGGAATTGATTTCCTAAAATTCATTTCATCATGCTTAACCCTCCAAGAACTCAGAAACCACTGCAACCATGGTCCAAGAGGGCCTGGCTAGTGTGAGAGTTGCTAGCATCACCCACATGATACTGGTTTTACTGGTATTCAGAATGCAAGTGTTGTGGGTTCATGGAGGCTTCCATCCAAATATCAGAGGAAGGCCTGGGAGGCATAGAAATGTGCCCATGAGAGATAGATGTGGGAATGAAGGTGAAGTGTAGTGCAGCTGTCAGGAAGGAAGAGATACTAGGAATGTGGAAGTTCTGCTGAGGAAAGCCATAGGCAGTGAGTGGAGCCAGCCTAAGACAAAGCTATGTTGGTTGCAAGTGGCAAAGCCATAGGGATAGGGCTGCCCAAACCCTCTGGAGCTCACACCTCCCCACCATGTGTTGAGGATTCTGGGTCTACTGCCTTTGGGATTGGAGAAGTTTATTCTGTATCGTTGTATAGTATATTGGGTTTATATAACTTGCTTTTTAAATTTTCAGGTGTTCTCAGCTAAGAATTTGCCTTGAGTCTCAGAAGAGACTTTGGAATTGGAGTTTTGAGGAAGTCTATAACTGTTGAGACTTTGAGGAAGGCATTAGTGCAGTTTCAGTTGTATACAGGATAGTTGTATTATGTTAGGAGGATTTACAAGCTTGTGTTTGTGTTTGGGTGTCAAATCAAAAACGGGTGAGATGTGATAGGTCAGCTGGACTGTCAACTTGATTGGGTTGGGAGCTTTCCAGAGGATTAGTGAAGTAACTTCTGGGTTTGTCTAAGTGGATCTTAAAGGTGTGGTCTTAGGGTCTATTTGCGTTCCTTCACCCCTACTCTAGCACTGGCCCAGCTCACACAAAGTAAACAGCTTTCCTCTGCCACATTCTTCCACTGTGATGTTTCTGAATGGAGCTGGATGACCATGGACTAAACCTCTGAAACCGTGGGCCAAGTAAACCTCTCCTGATTTAAACTGAGTGTTGGGTACTTTGGTCCAGTGATGAGAAAACTGACAAAAACAATATTCTGTGTCCGATGATTTTCAGGCTAAAGAAAGTGTTCTGAGCACCTTGAAGATGTTTGTAGCTTAGGTACATCAAGTAATGCTTCACTGAAGCATTTTCCACTCATGATGGGTCTGTCAGGATGTAATCCCACTGTAAGGAGAGGAACAGCTGTGAGGCCCAAGCAGAGAGACCTGCCAAGAGGCTCCTGGAGAGGAGACAGGGGCTCAGGTCAGGGGAAGAGCATGGAATCTGCCCCTGGGCACTGTAGGACATTATGCCCAGGGCTGCTTGACTGATGGATAGTACCATGTGTTTGTCTCAGTGCCCAGGAAGCGTAGTTGGCAATGAATGGTGATTTTTATTATGGTGGTTCTTTTAATCATTACTACCCTGGAAGGAACTGTTTGCTGACACTTTGGAGCAGCCAGCATGGCCCCTGCCGCCTTGCAACAGGAGGACTTATTCATGCATCGCTGTTCCCTGCCAGATGGGGGCCTCTGTGATGTCAGCCGATATGTTGTCCTCCCGTATCCATGCTAGGCATAATGCCTGGTGTACAGCAGCTCCTGGGGGGCCTGAGGGGTGCGGGTGTGAACTGTGTTTACTACACTGTGCAATCAAGAACAGGAGCCTCATCTAACTGCCTCTGTTCCACAGGGCAAAGCCCAGGTCTCTCAGCCCCCAAGGTCTGTTGCTGGAATTACATTGTTTCCACACTCACCTAAATGGAACCTGTTTCTCCCTGAATCCCAGAGAGCTCATGGGGCATCCGGTGGTCCTGACTCCGGCTGATTTCCAGACAAGCTGACCACCCTCTTACACCTGGGCTCGTCCTCTTGGTTTACAGGATTATTGGACCCAGAGCCCAGGAGGGGGAGGCAGAGGACAGCAAAAGGGACATCTGCAAGGGAGCTGCGCTGTGGGTCTGTCCTGCGCCTCCTGTTTACAGTCAGACCCTTGCGGGGGAGCTTCCTGGGTGATCCGAGGAGGAGGCCATGGCCGCGGCGTTGCCCTGGGCATTCCCTGCTCCTTCCTCTTCCTCTTCTTTCCCTGCAGCCTGCTCCTCCTGTTGTCCCCTCCCTGTCCCCTTCCTCCCCTCTCCCTGCCTGTGTCTCTCCCTTGTGCCTCCCCATCCTCCTTCATCCCACCTGAGTTGCTGTCTCGTAAGAGGCGTCCTGGGGACCAGAGGGCAGTAGGACCAGGAATGATGGAAGGGGACAAGGACGATCTTTCACAAGGGCGATGCTGAGGTCCCATGGAGCTTTTGGATCCTACTGCTTGTTGCCTGGGCCCCTGCCCAGCCTGGCTCTGGTCTGCCCTGGAAGATGGTTCCCAAGCACCAGTGACTCCTGGCATCCTTTGTGTTTTGTGGTACCCAAGGCCACTGAGCTACATCCTTAGCCTTAAATTTTTTTTTTTCATGTTTTATTTTGAGACAGGGTCTCACTAATTGTTAAGTTGCCCAGGTTGGGCTGAAACGTGATCCTCTTGACCCAGCCTCCCAGAGTGCGGGGATTACAGGTGTGCACCACCACTTCTGGCCTCCTCACACCCTTTCTGCAAGCTGCGCCTTGTGGAGCCCATGTGCTAAGCCGATCTCATCATTCTCATGGGGATTCCAGCAGGGAGCAGTGTCACCCACGAGGAAGCTGCGGCACCGAGCACTGGGATGGGCTCACTAGAGCCACCTGCTGGTGAGTGGCAAGGGCAGGATCTGCACCCAGGAGGCCGAGTGTAGACTGAGCTGTCTACTGCGGCAGCCCTTCCTCTCTGCGTGTGGCCGTTGGGTGCAGAAAATGAGGCTGGTCGATTGAGATGTGCTGTGAGAATAAAGCTCATGCCAGATTTTAGACTCTAAATGAAAAAAGGAAATGTAAATATATATCCTATTAACACTACATTATGTTGTTTACACGTTAATGTGATTATTTTGGATATATCACATTAAATAAAGGTTATTAAAGTCAATTGCACCTTTTTCTGTCTGCTTTTTAAAAAATTAAACTGCTGTAACATCATATAGATGGCTCATACTATAGTTCTTTTGTAAAGCATTATTCTAGAATGTATAGTTTCCTTTTTTATTTTATTTTGAGTCGGGGTCATGTACAGTTGCCCAGGCTGGTCTTGAACCTGTGATCCTTCTGTCTCAGCCTCCTGAGGAGTGGGATTACAGGTGTGCACCACCATGTCTGGCTCTTGGAATTTACGCTTTAAATCACCACATTCCACTGTGCAGTGCTGTGTATGCTCCTGTCTTCCACTGACCTGTTCCAGCTAGGTGTTAAGCTCCATGAAGGTAAGGACAGGCTTTGCACCTTTGGATTTGCCTAGGTAAGATGTGGCAAAACTAAGTTGGGTTGAATTTTTTTTTAATTTAGAAATCATTGAACTATGAAGAAGTTTAAAAAATAAGAGGGTCCCGGATACCCGCCATCCCACTTGTCCCTGTGATAATGCCTGACACATTGTGGTTGACCCAGTAGTGTCTAGCAAATGTGTGCTGAATGACTTGAGTGAATTCCCAGGTGCCCCCTTGTCTTCCCTGCAGGGAATGTAGGGCCTTCAGAGCTGGGCATGGTGCTAATGAGAGTGGAGCAGATTGGTTCTGTTGGCTGCGGAACCCACGCGCACCTGGTGCGTGCGATGGATGGTCTATCCTGGTGACCCTCTGGGAATCCCTCCCGTACGCTGCATCAAGCAGTCTAGACATGGAGACAGCATAGCCCGGGGAATTCCAGAGTCTGGGAGTCAGACTGTCCCAATCCAGTTCTGCTTTTGGCTGGTGACCCCGGCACTTCACTGAGCCTCCCACTTCTCCGGAGACTAGAGCTGATAGCAACACTTCACTCGGGCTGGTTCTGGGTAGAGAGAGAGTGTCCACCCAGTGTGGGAGCAGAGGTGCTGATCCAGCCTGCTAGGCTCTGAGGCTCCTGTTTGGGTCCAGCTCCCGTTTTCCTAAGACCAATGGGGGGCTTCTCTGTGCAGGGATGGATCTGTTCTCAGCTGCCAAGCACGAATGCGTGGCAACTTCGTCCCTGCCGAGGTGGGTGCTGCTTTTATCCCGTGCAGCTTTAAACACAGATGGCTGACAACCTTGGCATTGAAGCAGGTGCCTCCCAGCGGCTTTGGAAGGTCGGGAGGAGCATGAAGCCTTCCCTTCTGGTGCTGTGCATCGCTGCACATCCATGGTCCCCACGGCAGCAGAACGGAAACCATGGAAACCAGGGAACGAGTCTCAAGGCTCCTACCCTCCGCCTCACGCCTCTCTCAGGGATGCTAGGTCCTCACCCTTGCAGGTCTCTTGAGGCCTCCTCGTGTCCCCATTACCCCGGGGTGGTCACTTCCCGGGGTGATTTCTTGTGGAGGAAAATGGCTAGTTTGAGAGCCTGGCTTTTAAGTTGTTACAAGGCAGCTCCTGCCCCCAGGAAGCCGCCGCCTTGCAGGCATCTGGCGCTGGGCTGCCAGAAAATGTTATCCTTGAGGGTGCCCTGGAACTGAGATTCACTTCTTAGGATTTTAGCCAGGCAATTAGGAAGGGATGAGCGTGTGTGCAAGAGTGGTTTGTACCTGCACAGTTTCTGGCAAATGGGTTCTGACTTTCCTGGGTTGAGGGACCAGCTGCAGGTTTGTGCGAAGGTCTAGAAGGAGCCACATTTTTAGGGCTTGTCTTATGGATCCCCATGCATCAGCGACCCACCTACTAAGATTCCCTCCTCAGCTGCCGACTCGCTGCCTCTCCTTGGATTTCTAGGCTCACCCTAACAAGCGTGAAATGAGACACCAATTTCTACCCCTCAGACTTTCCTCCATCGATTTTCTACATTAATTCATTCATTCACTCACTCACTTATAAATACTTATTCAGCATATGCCACATGCAGAGAAGTCATTTAAGCACTTGAGAAATAAACAGAAAATAGGTTCCTGCCCACATGGAGTTTATAGTCTCATTGGAATGTTAGGGGTCAGTTTATGTCCCTGAAAAATCTGCATGTTGATGTCCTACTCCCAGAAGAGCAGAATGTGAAATAACTTGGCCCTAAGATCGTTGTAGATGTAGTCATTAAAGTTGAAGAAAGTTGGAGTAGAATAATGTAGGCTGCTAATGTGATACGACCGTGGTCCTTATAAAAGTGGGGAGAGTTGGACGCAGGCATGCGTCAGGACAGGTGCCGTGTGAAGATGAAAGCAGAGTCCAGCATGATGCTCCCGTAAACCCAGGGTTGCCAGCAATGGCCAAGGACCATCAGCAGCGAGCCGCGAGACCTGGAACATTTCCCCTGATGACCCTCAGAGAAAACCAGCCCTCCTGACACCTCGATCTTGAACTCCCTGTCCCCAGACCTGTGAAACACTGCATGTCTCCTGTCATGAGCTGCAAAAATTTGTGATTCTTTGTGGCAGCAGCCCTGGGAAACTCATACAGGAGGAGGGAGAGCATGCCTGTCATCCCAGCACTCGAAGAGGCTGAGATAGGAGGATGGTAAGTTTGAGCCCAACCTGGGTAACTGATTTAGTAAGACCTCTGCTCAAAAATAGGGCTGGGGATGTAGCTCAGTGTGAAGGTGCTGGGATCAGTCCTCAGTCACACACACATGCACACATGCACACACACACACACACACACACACTCACACGCACACACACTAGAAAAAAATAAAGCAATTCTGAGGAGTTAGGGAGCAGCACGTTATGGAAGGATTATTATGGAAGCTTCATAATTACAATCAGAAACTCATCACTTCTCTCTCCTTCTAGTCATTCGCACCCATACCCACATTTCTCTGCACAGTGCCCTGGGTTACTGCATGCAGGGCACGCCATGCTTCCCTCAGCTCCCCAGCCCTAAGGCTTCCCATGTCTTAGCATCCTGGCCAGTTCTGGCACTGGCTGCCCTCCATCCCCTCCTTCTGCTCTGCTCCAGCTATTCTGGCCTGCTGGGCATGAACCTGCCACCCCTGCTCCTGGCTTGGTTCTTTGCACTACTCTGCCATTCCTCTGCATGCAGGGTCCTCTCCCCAAATCTTCTTGGACCTTATTCTTTTGCATTGTTCAAACCCTGGCTCTGATGTCACCTGTCACCTCCCCAGCTTGAGGTTCCACAGGATGTCTGTCTTTGCCTGGCAGAGAGGAGGTGACAAGGATGACCCTTGACTACAGCACTAGCAGATAATTACCTTCGGATGGGCTCCAGGTGAGATTTGAAAATTTGGTGCTACATTGTCTTTTAGGTTCAGATATGGAGACTAATAACAGCTCATCACTGTGGATTCTTCAAATGATCCTACGAAGTGGGAAATGCCCATTTTATAGAAGTAGAAGGCAAGGCTCAGAGTGTTGTAGTTTGCCTAAAGCCACTCAGCTGGTATATACCAAAAGTGGGTGCTAACCTCCCTTTCTCTGATGCTGAAGCACATATTCTTTTCACTCCACTAAGTGGATTAATGTTCCTGTATATTCATCCCTCTTGTCTCAGACTCCTAGAATATTTTTATGTAGCGAAAAGAAGAGAGACTGAAAGGTCAAATAATTTTTATTTTTGGTTTTAAGCAGAAGGAATATTTCAGACACCATCTGTTTCTGGTCTGTCTTCTGATGGCAGACAGTGATATCTGTCAGTGAACTATTAATGCATTCAATATTAGCGGAGAGTGCTGATAGGGACTGATAAAAACTCACATTTGCTAAGTTTATACTGTGTGGTGGGTACTGTGCTAAGCCTGTTACTGTCTTACCAAATCTTACAACATCACTGGGAGCTTGGGCTGTTATTATTCTCCTTCGTAGCTAAGAATACTTAGAAATCAAGTCATGTGGCTGTGATCACACAACCTGGGCATAGATAAGCTGGAGGTGGAACCCCAGTGGTCTGACTCCCAAGTGTGAGCTCATTAATAATGACCCTGGGCATGATGGAAATATCTTCTCCTATATATCTACAATGGATTTGTGCGATTCGTTAAGACACAGGGGATAGATGATATGGCCTCTTCAGATGATGCTTCCTTAAGGGAATTCCATTTTCCTTGGCCAAAAAGTCAGAATGTCTTTTATATATTTTTTCCTTCCAGAACTTAAGTACACTCTTAACATCTTTCCTTGAGCGATCAAAGGATGGGGGCTCTGGTTCATGCTTCTGCTTGGGTTTGCTCTCTCTGATTCTCACCTGCTGCTTCTAATCTTTATCTACAATATGTCATCCTAGCTCTCTCCTGAGGTTGTAGATTCTGTCTAAGCCAATCAAAATACTCAATCATGGAAAAAGGCTTTCAGGCATAAAGAGTTCCTCATTCTGACTTTTATAAAGAGAAACAAAAGTGACAGTGGCTGACTGAAACTTCACTTTGAATTTTAATAAAAGTGAAGAGTGACATATTTTGTGTATCAGTCGTCTATCATTGTAAATCGCCCAATACTGTGCCTTAGAACGGCATGCATTTGCTCAGCTCATGTTGGTGGGTGACTTTGGCTAGGTTCAGCAGGGAGGTTCTTCTGCTCCATGCTAGGCTCCTGCTGTGTGGGAGTTGGTCAGCTGCTGTCTGATCCATGACGGTCTTGAGTGGAAAACAATTTAGTTCTTCAACTCATCTCTTATGTTCCTCTACCAGTCCACCTCAAGATACAATAGTGAGTACAGTATTGGAACTGCATGGGATTTTGAAGTCTCTGTTTGTCCTTTGCTAACCTCACTTAAACCATAGCAAGTCACAGAGCTGGGCAGAGAATCAAAAATCAGACTCAAGGACTACAGCATGATAGTTCAAGGGGCAGGGAAGCAGAAGATCAATAACTGGGATCACTGATCCAGTCACCTTGGCACATTTTACGGTTATGCATGAGTACATTCTCAGCGTGGACTTGAATGTGACTTCCCTGGTCACCTTCATGTGCCTCAGTTGCCCTACCAGAGCCTGCTGTGTTTTTCCCATTTAAGGGATGTGGACCCATGAGGGTGTCTTGTGATTTTTTTAAATTTTGGTGATATGGAAAGAATTTCACTAAGGATGACCATGACATGATATCATAGACAATTGTCCTGTGTTATACCAGAATGGACAAGGGAGGAATAGAATATTAAGTAAGTTGGATGTGGTGGCACATACCTGTGGTCTGTTTGGTAGGCTGAGGCAGAAGCGTAGCTTGAACTTAGGATATCAGTAGCAACCTGGACAACTTAGAGAGACCTTGTCTCTAGAACAAATAAATAAACAAAATATTTTTGGGAACAATGCAACTTAAGGAGACAAAGGCATACAGCCACTACTGCAGAAGCCTGTAATAAATTGCTAATTTATATCCATGTTTAAAAATCATACTACTTATTAAATGACAGATGTGAGGATGCTCTCAAACTTGTGGGACTGAAGGGCACTCAGCTCTCTGGGTTGGTGTTATCCCAGCAGTAGTCAGGGCTCTTCCCTGCTCAAGGGCAGGCAGGTGCATAGGGCCTACTGCCAAGAGGGTTTCTGAGCCTTTCTTGGGCCCGTGCTCTGCTGTGACACCAAGGTCAACCAGCCAGTGAGCCAGAAGGCAGATTCCAGACATTGCACCCTGACAGACTGTTGGAGATGGACAGGACCTGGCCTTCCCGAGCCTGTAAGTTGGCTACATTGTGCGCTTATGGGATGCACCCCTGGAGGCAGTCTGGTTTCATTTAAAAAGAACTTGAACTGGAATGCAACCATGTGGACACTGCCCTCGGCTCTTTCAGTGGGTCACTGTGTGTCTTGAGAAAGATTTCCCTTCTCTGGGCTCCAGTTATCAGCTGCAAAACAGGGTTTTATCTTTTCAGTGCTTCAGAGTACTGTGCAAGTACTGTACCACTGAGCTACACCCTCAGCCCCAAACTGATGTTTGTTTAAAGACTCCCAGCTGCCGTTCTGTCTCCAAGGCCAAGGGCCTGTGCTGAACCCAAGTTGAGAATCTGAGTCTAAGAATAGGCCATTGACTGGCTTAATGTCGTGGGTTGGAGTCCATCACAAGCTGGGCATGGTTTGGGAGTTCTCCAGAGAGTAGAGCCATAAAAACATTCTTGCTTTCAAGGAGTTTCTTTCCTCCTCTTTTTCACCTTCATTGTTATAGTCCATGGTATAGTGACCTGGTATTCACACTGGAGTGGGCATTGTGCCAAGCTCTCTGTTCACGTATCTTATTTAATTTTCCTAATATCCATGTTGAGGGGGGACTGTCATTTCCACCGTGCTGGGCCTTCTACCTGGAGATCCGTTGTCCCCATGCCTCCACCTGGCTGTGCTTGAGGACATTGTCACCTGACTTCTTTGGAATCAGGTATCCAGCACAGCCTGGCCAGTGGGAGCATGGGCAAGAGATCAGAGGGTTAGAATTGGTGAGGTCAGAGCATTTCTTTATCCAATGCCCTTCTCACCAGCTCGAGCTCTTCTACCTGCCACCTGTTCTGGATTCCCACACTCCTTCCACCTAACGCTTAGGCCCCTGGTGGTACCTACCACTTCTGATGTTAGAAGCATTCTGCTTTGCTGGTCTTTGTAAATCCTGAACACACCTTGGGACATAATCCTATTATTAATCTCTCCAAAATCCCAGTTGGAGTGGGCCTTGTGTTTCCGATCAGACTTCGGAAGTACACCCTACTCTGCAGATGAAGGAATTAGCATTAGCACCAGTTTCATCACTGAGGGGCTATGAGATCTTCATTCTGGTCTCAGCTCAAACATCAGCTCCACACACAAAGCTTGCCCAGGGCCTCTTCTAAATACTGTAGTCTCTTGTGTCAGGTGTCCTCCAAGCCCACTTACAGGGTTGGTGATGCGCTCGGAGGATTCAGAAGAGTGGCATAAAGTCGTCCTCGAGACTAGGATTTCTTCCGGGAAGGGCATCTGACAAAGAGCCAGCCAAAGGAGAGGAAGCTCTATGCAGATATTCACTGCTTAGCACTTGCTCAAATCCCAGACCCAGGAGAAGAGCGTGTGCTTAGAATAAACCACACTGTCTGCACGCACAGTCTGGGCACAGCAAGCTGCTCTTGCCGCTTAGGGTAAATTTTCTATCAGTAGAAGAAACTGTTTGTGACTCAGGTTCACAGATATCACCTGCAGTGGGTTAAATAATCCCCTCTCCTGCACAATATTCCCACATCCCAGCATCTGTGAATGTGACCTATTTGGAAATAAAGGCCTTTGCAGATACAGCTAAGGATTTCAGATGAAGACATCCTTCTGGATTATGTGGGTGGGCTCTAAATCCAATGACAGGGGTCCTTCTAAGAGACTTATGGGGAGATTTGACAGAAGTGAATGAAGGCAATGTGACCAGGGAAACAGAGACAGCAGGTAGGCAGCCACCGTTTAAGGAACTTGTGAAACCACCAGGAGCTGGAAGATCCAGGAAGGATCCTGCCCGGGAGTCACAGAGGGAGCGTGGTCTGCTGGGTTTGCCTGAGAGAGCAGGTTTTAGGCTGAGCAGTTGTGGTTTTTTGTTATGGAGATCCCAAAAAGGAATACAGCAGCCCAGGCCCCGCCTTGCTAAGGGTCTCAGGCTGCATGTGCGTGCCTTGCTGCCCTCTACCCCACACTGCCAGTCACTGTCCTAGGATTTCATGGTTGTCTTTATAACACTTTTCATACTCTAATGATGCTGTCTACTCACTGATTCACTTCACACAGCTTACTTATTGTTATCTTTAATTGACAACTAATGATTGTATATATTGACTGGGTACAATGTGATGTTTTGATATATGCGCACATTATAGGATGGTTAAACCAAGCTAATGAACATATCCATCATTTCAAAGAATTGCTTTGTGTGTGGGGTGAACATTTAACATCCATCTCTTGGCAGTTTTGAAATATGTGTTGTGTTATTGTTGCCCATAGTCACTGCTCCTCCTGTCTACCTGAAACCTTGTACCTTTGACCGCCACCATCCCCCATCCTCCTTGCCCTCTCCTCTAACCCCACCCTCCCATAGCCACTGTTCTATTCTATTCTCTACTTCAATGATGGCTTTTTTGCGGAGGGTACTGGGGAGCAAACCCAGGGCCTTTGCACTGAGCTACATCCCTACTCCTTGTTCACTTTTTATTTTGAGACAAGATCTTGCTAAATTGCCAAGTTTCCAGAGCTGAGCTTAAACTTGCAATCCTCCTGGCTCAGCCTCTCAGAGTGCCAGGCTGCCATCACACCTGGCTGAATTTGACTTTTTTTTTTTTTGATCCCACATGCAAATGAGAGCATGCAGTCTGTGTTTCTCTGTGCCTGGCTTGTTTCACTTAGCATCCTGTCTTCCAGGTTTATCTACACTGCTGCAAATAGCAGGGTTTCCTTTTTAAAGGCTGAATAGTATTCCATTATGTACAAATACCACATTTTTCTTGAGCCAGTTATCAGTTGATGGGCACTTTGGTTGAGTCTTTTTCTTAGCTGTTATAAGTAGTGCTATAGTGAAATGGGCTTACAGATACTTCTTAGGCATATTGGATTTATTTCCTTTGGATGTATGCCCAGAAGTAGGCTTGCTGGACTATACAGAAGTTCTAGCCTTTGTTTTTGTGAAGGCCTTCCATACTGCTTCCCATAGTAGCTATATTAATTTGCATTGCCACAGGCAGTTAAGACATATTTACTGGCTACCTGCTGTGCTCCAGACACTGTGCTAGGCTTTGGGCTGCAGAAAAGAGACAGGGGCTCTGTCCCTGTGGACTTTACAAAGGGCAGCTGAGGCAAGAAGCCAGATGACACCTTCTTCAGGGTGTGGCTGTGTCAGTTGCTCTCTCCTGCCTCCCTGAGGGTTTTGATCACATTTGTCAGTTTTTGCCATTCATCAGAAGGCAGGAGGGTTATGAGGTGACTTGATTGTGTGGCATACTGGAGTCCCCATTCAAAGCCCATGGTTGACCCTGCTGAGGAGAAGGGTCTCTATTGTTACAGCATCTCTGAGTCAGAACAGAGCTGGAGACATCATGGGCTTAGGGACGCTGCTGCTAAAGGTCTAGTCTTTCCTGTGGGTTCAGGTTTGGGTGCAACAGAAAAGACAGGCACATGTGCCTCCTGCTGGACAACTTGCCATGCTTACTCTGCAACTAGAACCACAATAAATAAATTTCATTTATTTATTTGTTGTGCACATGTTTCTCTTATAAAAATTCTAGAGGCCCAAAGACTCATTGTCATTCTTGTCCCCAGTGCTGAGAACAGAGCTTGGAATGTAGTAGACACTCAATAACTGCTGAATGAATGAATGAGCCATACGTCCCTTAAGCAGGAATACCTCACTCTCAGGCAAAGAGCGTTGACTCATCACTGTCTCTTTTCCCAGACCAGGGGCTACTCGGAAGCACAAATCATGTCGCCTTGTGTTTGTGGTCTTAGAACTTTGGGCTAAATGAATGATCACAGTCCTGGGGGTAAGGATGAACATGTGTATAATAAACCCAGACTTTGAAATTTGTTTTGATGAAGAAGTAAAGCAAAATATTTGAGTGTCTTCTGGAGTTGAGTCACTTTTCCTCTGGATTTTACATGTCCAAGAAAATTAATTTTGCTCAGTACATTGAAGCTTACTATTAATTTAGATGCTGGGGTGATTTTTCTAAAACATTGGCTGTTTGGTTTATGACACTGATACCCCCCACTAATACCACCTCAATCTGTTCTGCTGTCCAGATGATGTGTTTGCAGGACTTCTTAGAGCTGGCCTCTAGAATCCAAGTTTCCAGATGATCTTCCTATTTGGAATAATGACCATTCTGTCTAATTTTTATCCTTAATATGTCCTCACGGACTCTCCAAATGCCTTCATGCTTTTGATACTCTCAGAGAGCAAATGTAAAATAGACTAATAACAAATCTGTAATGTAACCGCTTTAATAAGTCAATCTGTCCTTCACTGTCACTGAACCCAACTTCCATTTCACTGCTCAAGAAGTCATCAGATGAAATGACCTTCCTGTCAAAAAATTACTCCATATGATAATGTAATCACAAAGGAGAAACATCATTTTCCTATATATAATTCCCTGCAGAAATCGTGGTAAGAAAGCCATCATATTAAAACTATCTAGGATGCCGAGGTTCCTATTTGTCTGCCTGATGGAGTTCATTTTCTCTATTGGAGAGGCAAGCTCAGTTCTCATTGGCAGCATTTTATTTTAAGGGTTCATTAGGCAGTTGTACACTTCTCCGGGATACCTGCGGAAGTGTAGATTACATCTACATGAATATAAATGCTTGTTATGACTCACACTATCACAGGCAGTAACAGATGCCTTTTAAAGGACAGGCACTTAAAAAGAAGTGTGTGTGGATGCGCCCACCTATCTTCCTGAAAATGTTAGTGGCACTGTTGTGTGCTTTTTAAATTTAGAAAGCTAGTGTGAGGAGAGATTAAAGCACCTCTTCTCCATTAGGCATCACCTTCCGTTAAAAGTGCACTAGTAGTCAGAAAGATGTATGTGTTTAAATAGCATCTAACTTAATGAATCCTCTCTCTGAACCACATTTACTATACAAGGAAAATATTTTTCTTCATCTCGGTAGGGCCAAGAAGACAATTCATCCAAAGCTGAATTGAGCTAGGAACCCTCCTGTCTTATGAATTATTCAACAATTTCCCACTTCAGAAACACAGGCTGATTCTCTGTTGTCAGTGAGGATTAGAGAGGAAAAAAGAGCCCTACCTGAGCAGGAAGGGAGCTTAGTGGATAGAGAAACCATCTTTAATCCTTGCTTTTCACCTGGGTCCCTCTAATCTAGATGTTGTTCTCAGAGAACTGTTGGTGAGGTATCAGTCCTATTAGAAAGGATGAGGAATGAAAAGTAGAGCTCAGCTCTGCTATTTCAATGGCTTTGCATATGAGATCGTTTAAATCTCCTATGCCTCAGTTTCTCACACATAAAATGGGAATGCCTTTATAACACAGGGTTGTTTTGACATTTTAAAGAAATGATGTAGAACTTTTGATTCTGTTGGAGTAGTTTGAATAGACTAATCCTTCTCTTCCTCTGAAAAACTTGTGAAATAAAATATACCAGAGAAAGAGAAGGAGAAGGAGAAGTAGAAAGAGAGGGAAAGGGAAAGGAAAGCTGTGCAGATAACACAGAACAGCCAAGACAACCAGGATTTGAGAGGCAAAATTGGGAGAGAAGAAACTCTCTTTCAGTTGAGCTCCCTATTTGTCTCTGCTTTTTCTCTTTAGGACACTTACTGACTCACAGCAAGGGAGAATAAAGGTTGAGGAAAAGACACAAAGGTTGGAATTGTTGATGGAAAAACAGTTGGGACTTGAAGGGCCAGTGTCCTAGGAAGGAAGAAAAGACCAAAAAACGAGCTCAAAAAAAACATATGGACAATGTCACACCAATGCATCAGATTCTTATGTCACACCATGTATGGAAGAAAGACTCCAAAATCAGATACAAAGTAGTCACTAGAAAGCTAAGAGCTAAGCACACGTTTCAGTAGTTAGCTAGCACCTATATAGTTTTTATATTCACAGTGTCTGGCATCTAACAAATTATCACATATGCTAGGAAGTAGGACTGAAAGACTGAAAAATCACAAGGAAAACATATCTATGGGTGATCTCAATGATGAGATTTTCAGACACAGACTTTAAAATAACTATGGTTCATCTAATCAAGAAGACATGAATTTTACCAAAGAAATAGATTGTATATTTTAAAAACTACATGTGAATGCTATACCTTAAAATAAAATAACAGAAGTGAAGATTTAATAGACAGGTTTCACAATAGAGTAGACATGGTAAAAAATGGATTAGTAAATTGGAAAACAAGTGAGTAGAAAATACCTATGAATTGTGGAGAGAAAAATGGACTAATTGTTGAAAGTTTTAAAGTTTTTAGAAGAAAATAAACAAGTGTTGGAAAGAGTATAAGAGACATGTGACATGCTGAAAAGTTAGTGTACGTGTAAGTAGAATTTAAAAAGAAAGGAGTGAATGAATGAGGAAGAAACATTTGAAGAAAACTGACTGAAAAATTTTATAATCATCAACAGCATCAAGTCCCAAATTCAAGAAACTCTTCAAACTGCAGGACTGCAGGATAAACAATCAGACCATCACAACTACCCACATAAACAAAACAAAAATAGCAAAAAAGAAAAATACCCACCACAAGCCACAACAAAACAAAATAAAATTTCCATCATTCCAAGTATATCATAGAAACAACTGAAAGCCAAAGGCATCAAGTGAAGAAAAGCAATAAAATCCTTAAAAAAGCAATAAGACAACCATGTCAATTCCTCAACAGAAATGATAAAAAGTAAATGACAACGAATGATATCTTTAAATGACTGAAAGAAAATGTCAATTTATAATTTTACATCCAGCAAAGATCCTTCCAAAATTAAGATAGAGACATTTTTAGAAAATAATAAATCTAAGACAAAAAGGACTGCTCAGGAAGGAAGTAGGATTATCCATGAAGGGTTAGAAAGAGTATGTGTACAGTTAATGTAATGGAAAGCTGTCACCTGAAGAAATAATACCTTGTAGGGTTTTAAGTACACATAAAATTATATTATATGACAAAAATAGCCACAAAAGGTAGGATGGGGACAAATGAACTTAAAGTGTTAGATTTTTCTGGCATTACCCAAAAAGTAACATTGTCATAGTTTAGTAGTTCTTAATAAGTAAAGAAAGACATATTGTAATCTCTAAGATAACTACTAAAACAATATATAATGAAAAATCTAATGGAGTGAAGAAAATGAAATGTTAAAGATAGATGAATAATGCAAAAGAGGTCGAGAAAGTATAAATAGAAATTGGACATTAGACAAGAGAACAACATAAACAAATAGTGAAAAAGTAATTTTAACTTCAGAATGTCAAGAATTACACTAAATGCAAATGGACCAAATACTCAAAAGTAAGGTTTGTCCATCTAGATTTAAAAGGAATATAACTATATTTTGCTTACAAGAAATATATCTTAAATATAAAGACACTGGAAAGCTAAAAGGAAAAAGAAAAAAAATCATGAGATAATCCATGAGAATACTACTAAAGCTGGCATAGATATAATATCAGACAAAATAGATTTTAAGGCAAAAATATTATCAGACATAAAGAGAAAAGTGGACTTTTTTTAAAAAACAGGAACAGAAAACCCCTGAAATTCTATGCATCTACTAACAGAGCCTCAAAATATATAAAGTAAAAATAGGCATAATTAAAAGAAACAAATAATCATGGCTGGAGATTTTAAGATAATTCTCTATAATTGATAAACACACAAAAATCAAAGATATAAAATATTTGAAAATATAATAAACGACCTAATTTACATTAAGTAGAATATTGTACCCAACAACTTCAGAATATATATTTCTTTCAAGAATGTACAGAAACTGAACAAACACTTGGCTATTCTACAAACTCAATTGTACTAGACTGAAATCATAACAAATATATTCTTTCATCACAGTGGGACGAAGCAAGAAATCAGTAAT
Organism: Chinchilla lanigera; assembly: GCF_000276665.1. Classification (NCBI taxonomy): domain Eukaryota; kingdom Metazoa; phylum Chordata; class Mammalia; order Rodentia; family Chinchillidae; genus Chinchilla; species Chinchilla lanigera. The sequence goes on along the minus strand of NW_004955527.1, from coordinate 3,890,814 downwards.
GAAAATATAACTAGAAATTTCCAGTGCTTAGGAATTAACTAATATATTTCAAAATAACCTATAATCAAAGAAAATATTTTGAAGTGACTGACGATGAAAATATGACATGCAAGCTGTTAAAATGCAATTAATATAGTGCCTGAAGGGAATTTATAACAAGAAGTGCACATGATAGATGAAGAAAAGTTTTATTTTTTATTTATTTATGTTTTTGTCTTTTTGAAACAGGGTCTTGCTATACAGTTCAAGTTGGCCTTGAGCTCACTTTGTAGCCCAGGCTGGTCTTGCACTCACAACATGATCCTCCTGCCTCAGCCTCCTGAGTGCTGGGATTGCAAGCATATGCCACCATGCCCAGCTCGAAGAAAAGTTTTTAAAAATCAATGATTTTAATTTCTATTTCAAGAAGCTTTACAAAGAACAATTTATTAAACCCAAGAAATATTGGAGGAGGAAAATAATAAAAATAAAGAGGGCTAGGAATATGTCTTAGTGGTAGTTTATCTAACAAATGTGAAGCCCTGGATTTGATAACTAGCACTACAAAAATAAAAATAGACTTGAAATCAGTAAAATACAAAATAGACGTATGATAGAAATGCCTTTTTTTTTTTTTTCTTTTTTGGTACCGAGAATTGAACTCACGCCCTCGTGCTTGCCAAGGAGGCTCTTGTGCTGCTGACTATATCCCCAGCCCTAGAAATGTCTATAGATCCTAAAGTAACCCTTGGAAAAGATTAATATAACCAGTAATCCCCCAGCAAAGATAACCAAGAAAAAAGAGAGAAAAGAAAAAAGTCATAAACAAAGTACCATAGTAACAAACACTATCGTGCTGTTTAAAAAGTATAACATATTATGACTGAATTGAGCCTGCCATGAATGAAAGGTTGATTTAGCATTTAAAAATCAACCAGTTAGTATGCTACATTATTAAAATAAAGGAAAAAACCTATAATAAGATTTCAATAGGTGGAGCAAAAGCTTATAATGAATAATGTCTAATTATAATAAAACTCTACAGGAAGGGAGGGTACTAATTAGAGAGTGAGCATCTATACAAAATCTATAACAAGAATCAAATTGAATTGTGAGATATTAAAAGTGCTCTGAGGAAAGGCAAAAAACAAACATATCTACCGCTACCCCTGCTAATCAGTATTGTTCTGAAGTTTTACCCAATGCAGTAGGGCAAGAAAAAAAAATGAAAGGGTCAATATTTGCACATATAATTGTATAAGCAGCTCATGATAAAGGATTCACAGGTATTTTATTATAATTAATAAACGAATTTAGTTAGTTTGCTGGATACAATTGAGTTTGTATGAATTAATTGTATTTATACATACTACAACCAAACAATTGTTAGGATTTTTTTTTTTTTTTTTTTTTTTTTGGTCTTTTTGAGACAGGATCTCACTATGCAGTTCAGGCTGGACTTGAGCTCACTTTGTAGCCCAGGGTGGTCTCGAACTCGCAGCGATCCACCTGCTTCAGCCTCCTAAGTGCTGGGATTACAGGAGTGCGCCACCACGCCTGGTAATTGTTAGGTAATATTTTAAAATATACCTTTCAAATAGCAAATCTGGGAACGAATCTAACAAAAGGTAGCTGCCAATGTCTACACAGGTCTATAAAATTTTATGAAGAAGATTTAGAAAGCAAGAGGTCTTCCACTGCGCTGGATGCTGTTGAGAGCGGAATGAAAGATGGCCTAAGCCTCAAGCATAGGATATGACAGCGTAGAACTTGACCGGTGACCTCGGGCTGAGCATTCCCAGTGTAACAGGCCAATGTCAGGGTATTATGGCTTAGATCCGGAATCCCTCCCCAAGTGCCCCTGTCTTCAGAGGCAGGGCTTTTGGAAGGCGATCGGATCAGGAGGGTGTTGTATTCATGAGTGGATTCATCCACTCACGCGTTCACAGCCGAATGTGATGATAGTAGGTAGGGCCTGGTGAGGGGAGGGTCCCTGGGGGCGTGGCCTCCAGCTCGGCTCCTCCCTTCTCTGGGTGCTTCCTGACCTCCGTGACTTCAACAGCTTTCTTCTGCAGCAGGACCTTGTACCGTACCGTTTCTGCACTTGCGCCTGCCAGACGAGGACTAAAACTCCTGAAAACGTCAGCAGACCTCTCCTCCTTTATGTTACGGGTGTTGAGGATATTGTCCCGGTGATTACAAAGTGGCTAAAACACAGTGCAAAAGACGTATTCCCAAAATCTGAGCCGAGAATGGGAGGAGAAGATTTAGTGAACCAGAAAACATAGTTCCTAGAGCAGTTTCTCCATGAAAGAGAAGAGAGGCAGTAGTCGAAGGAGGCACATTGACTCAAGGGAGGTCGTTGATAAGCTTTTCTCCTTTTCTTTTTCTTGGGGATACGGCGCTATGTAGCAGAGGGAAAGCTGTGGGTATGATTCTTGGTTTCCTTCAGCCTGTTCTGCCCTGTGTCAACCAGGGAATGCAGGAGGCATCTGATTCCACATCTGCAGACGTCCATGTGTTCAAAGGTTCCCTGGGCACTGGTAGGAAGTGAAGAGAGTGACTGCCTCAAAGGCCAGAGTAGTTCCCAGGTGTAAGCTGTGGCTCATCGCCGGTGATCTGCTAAATAACCAGTTACGGACCCTGTTTGAGTCTCTTCATTGTCCCCTCAGTGTCCTGGGGATAAAGTCAAACTCCCTCAGCATCACTTATGAGGCCTGCTGCCCCTGGAGCCTCCCTCGTTAACTCCCCTCCCATCTCCTGCCGTTCTGTATGCTCCTCTTCGCTCACTTGGGGCTCTGTTCTATTCAAGAGTAGGAGGCCCCAACTTTCAGTTTTAAAATTGGGAGCATTTTAGGAAAACCAGGTGTGCTAGCCAGCTTTCTCATTGCTGTGACAGAATACTCGACCTGCATAACTTCACCACCTAACAGTTTCCCGCGAGCATCACTTGGGCAGCGTCTTTGTTTATATACTGACTATCCTGAGTGTTGCTTGGGCATGTGTCATTTCAACCATTCCATTCTTTTTTATTTTATTTTATTTTTTTTGAGACAGGGTCTCACTATGTAGGTCAGATTGGCCTTGGACTCATGGTGTAACCCAGGCTATGCAGCCCAGGCTGGCCTTGAACTTGCAGCAATCTTCCTGCCTCAACCTCCCAAGTGCTGGGATTACAGGCATGCACTACCACACCTGGTTCAACCAGTCCATTCTTGTATTCAATAAATTTAGTAAAATTCTCATTTTTTAAGTTTCCTGTTATACTAAAATATTGATTTTAAAAATATGCAATTTTTGGTCATCCTGTACTTAAATAATTGGACTGGTAAGTGGTTAAAGGGGAAGAGGGTTACTTGGCTCATGGTGTCAGAGGGTTGAGTCCATGGTCGGCTGGCTCCAAGGCGCTAAGGCAGAATTGGCCCGGCAGGATTGGGCACACCAGAGCAAAGCTGCTCAATCCATGGCAGTGAGGAAGGAGAGAAGGAATGAGAGAGGGAGGGAGGGGTAGAGAAAGGGAGGGAGGGCAGGAGGGAGGAACAGAGAGAGAATGAGAATATACCCCTTCAGGTCCTATCCCCAGGGACCCAACTGTTAGCACCCACTGATGAGTATAGCACTCTCATCATCCAATCACCTTCCAGAAGTACAACATCTGAACACATGGGGACATTTTAGATATAAACCATAAGACCAGGCGATTTGCTTATCAGGCACTGCCCTCTCCCTTCAGGTGTGCCGAAATTCCCACAAGGGATTGCAACTTCCGAAACGGCCTGGATTTTCTCTTCACATTGTTTTCCCAGATATATGCTGGAAGCATATATCTTTTCTCCCAGCTAAGCCCTCTTCTCTCCCCTATAAAGCTCAGGTCAAGAATCCAAGGCTTCTTTGTCTTCCCTCTGCCCCCATTCTGACCCCCCACCATTCTGGGCTGGGTCCTTACTTTTGTGATCCACAACATTCTGGGCTTACATTTATAATTCGTTTTCTAGACTTAGAGTTCTTTGTTCTGGTACCGGAGATTGAACCCAGGGATTTTCATCTGAGCTACATCCCCAACCCTTTCGCCTTTTATTTTTTATTTCAAGACACGTCCCACTGAATCACATATTTGCCCAGGCTGGGCTCAGAGTTCTGATCCTTCTGCCTCAGCCTTGCAGAGTGCTGAGATTACTAGCATGCATCCCCTGCTAGACCTATCATTTGTATATTAAATTGATAATAATTTTATCTCTCTGCAGATTTGTTCCTTGATTACAGGAGCTTATGATGTTAATTCATTTTAGTTTCTCATAAGCCTACCACAGTACTTGGCATATGATAAATAAAACTTGTTAAATAAAAGAATGTATAAATGGGCCTCAAGATGGGTAGAAGAACTGAAGAAAATTGTAACTAGGAAAAGACCACAGAGCAGTGGTTCCTAAGAACTGTGCTAGCTTCCAGTTCTTCTTGGAGGAGTTCCCAGAATTGCATCCATCTGTGAAATGTACGTCCTAACTCAGAGTTTTGTGGGGAGAAACTGAAAGAATAAATGCGGAATTCACAGGGCAGCTTTCGGCACATCTTCAGTGTTCCTTCTCTCTATTGTTGAATCACGAGCCATCTCAGAACATAGTGCCTTAAATAGAAGCACTATGACATATGACATTATTTCAGTGGTTTTGAGTGTGGGCGAGGCTGGCCGGGGCTCCCTCAGGTGATTGTGGTTAGGCAGCAGCTGGTCTGGGGTCACCATCAAGAGATTTTCACTCCCATGTCTGCGTCCTGCACTAGGAAGATTTATAATTGAGGGTTGGAAGATCTGGGTTCCTCGGGCATCTTCTGTGTTTTCTTGGCAGATGATCAGCCTAGCACTGTGCCTTCCCAGTAATCAGACTTTAAAGATAGTAGCCCACAGCTCCATAAATGAGTGCCCCCAAAAACCTATGGGGGGATGTACAGCCTTTTATGAGCTTACCATATATTTTACAATGTATGGCCCTTTGTCACTGGCTTCCTTCACTTAGCATAATGTTGTCAAGCTTCATCTATGCTGTAGCATGGATCAGCATCTTATTCTTTTTAACTGCTAAATAATGTTCCATTATGTGGATAGACCACATTTTGTTTAGTCACCCATCAATCAATAGATATTTAGATTGTTTTCACCTTTTGGCTTTTATGAACAATATTGCTATAAGCACTTGTGCAGAAGTTCCTGTGGGTGGGCAAGCTTTAGTTTCTCTTGGAATATGTATTTAGGAGTAGAGTTCTTGGGTCAGATGATGACTCTATATTTAAAGTTTTAGGAACTACCAAATTGTTTTCAAAAGTGGCTGTGCCACCATTTATATCCTTGTCAGTAGCGCAGGAGCATCTAATTGCCACACATCACTGCTGTACTAAAAATATTTGCTAAATAAATAAATAATGCTGAAGTTGGATTGTGACATAAAATGATATGAATGTAAATGCTTCACATTTGTATTTTCCTTTATAACTTGCATTATGAGCAAATTTTATAAGAGATACAATAAATTATTTCTGGTTTAATGTGATTAGGATTAAAATTAGTCATTAAAATTTTCATTGGCATTTTTACATTCCCTAATTTGCTGCAATGAAGAAAGAAGTTGCTTTTAAAATAAGAAAAACAATCCAGGCATCATGGTGCACACCTGTAATCCCAGTACTCTGGGAGGCTGAGGCAGGAGGATGGTAAGCTTGAACCCAGCAGTGAGCCCTACTTGTGCTGTATCAGTTGGAGTCAATCATATAACACACAACTGCAAAGTGTTGGTGCTTTCACCTGGTAAGGTTTATTTGTTGCTCATTGTGGTCCAAATAGGTGTTCAGCAGTCCCCTTTGTAAGTGGTGATTCAGAAATCCAGGCACCTCTTTTCCTCTGGCTCTGCCCTCTTGAGGTAGGATGATCTTTCCTGACCTCCTTGGATCTTTCTGCTCTGGAAAGCGGTGAGGGAGGAGAGAGTACAAAGAAGATCACCCAGGAGCTTTCAGGGCTCAAGTCTGGAAAGGTGAGCATCACTTCCCCCTACCTTCCACAGGCCAGGACTCAACAGCAAGGCCTGGCTTCGTTCCCAGGGAGGCTGGGAGAAGCTGTCCAGATGTGTGAGTAGCAAGCTCTGGAAATGGTCTTGCTGAGCACACCACCATCCAAAGTCCACTGTTAATAAAGAAGAACAAAAGTAGCTTTTGTCCAACTCCTCCTTGGGGCTTTGTAATGCAGTTGGGGTTACTCATCTCTCTGAAAATGGATTAAGTTCCTCATCCTCAAAAATACACTTGTGAAAACATTTTGCAGGCAGCTTAATGAAGTACAAAATGGTGACCAAGAAGAGGACCAAGGCATCAGTTTATCTCTATGTATGCCACCTAGAAAGAGATTCTTCAGGATTGGGTTGCAAAATTGAGATGGGGCGGGCCATTCATGTTTGTATTCATTCACTCTTTCATCTATTTGTTATTTCAGTCCTTCCCCATTTCTGGGCACTGCTCTAAGTGGTGAGATAAAACATTGAGTGGACGAGGCAAGATTCCTTATTCAGAGGAGCTTACATTCTAACTGGGACAGCAGGAGTGAGGAAGAGGAGGAGGGAGATATTGGTAAAGAAATAAACTTAGAAACCATCCAGTGTCTCTAATCAAATGTGATAGTTTGGATCTGGCCTATCCCCCAAGGGCTCGTGTTTTAAAGGATTGGTCTTCAGTGTGGTGCTATTGGAAGATGGTAGAACCTTCAAGAAAGAGGTAATTGGTTATTCAGGGTGGAACCTTGAAGGGGCTGTGAGACCCTGGTCTTCATCTTACTCTCTTTGCTTCCTGGTCATGAGGTGAGTACTTTTGCTTCTCTGTGGATTTCTACCATGATCTGCTGCTGCCTACCACCTACCTCTACCAGAGGCCTAAAAGCAATCATCCACCTAATTATGGACTGAAGCCTCCAAACTGAGAGCCAATGCAAACCTTTTCTCTCTGTACTTCTATTATTTCTGGTCATTTGTTGTAGAGATAGAAAGCTGACTACTATATCAAACATCTACACTCATCTTTGACCCCAAGGAGAAGCCTTGGAAGGAAACACTCCCTGCTGAGAGGCTGGCACTGTTGGCCCACACTTCATGGCCGCTTTGTCCCTTATCCTTGGAGGAGGCCTGGCAGAGCTGGACTCTGCTACTGTGGTCCTTGTCAGGGCATGTCCAGCCAGATCAAAAGCTGGACTTGTCTGAGGCATTTCCTTAGCAGGAAACACCAGTCAGGTGAAAAATTGTAGTAGAGAATTCCAGATATGGCAGGGCCAATGAAGAGAGAGGAAGTGAAAGGAACCTTTCTAAACGATTGGTAAGGAAAAACAAACCTCACTTTGGAAGAAGCCCTGGGCATTGCTTATAAAGCACACTTACTCTTTGACCCAGCAATTCTACTTAGGAGCCACTCACAAGAATAGGACTAGATGTGGGCAGAAAGGACTTGTACAAGAATGTTCATAGCTGCTTTAGGCAACATAGCCCACAGTGGAGACAGCTCCAGTGTCCATCAAGAAGAGAACACATGGTCAAGTTGTGCTGTGTTTGTGCAAAGGACAGGTACTCAGAAATAAAAAGAAACATGCTCTTGAGACAGGCAACAATGTGGACAGATGTCATAAGCAGTATGTTGACTGAAAAAAGCCAGATGCAAAAGAGAATACTGTGCATGATGTGGCATATAGGAAGTTTTTACAGGTGAAGCGAATCTATGGCAGAATAAAAAAGGAGGAGCGGGGTTGCCTGTGGGCTGGGGACAGGCAATGACAGGAAAAGGCCATGAGGGAATCCCCTGTTGAGGGTAACGCTTCAGGTTTTGGTACAATCTTGGTTATACAAATGCATGCATTTCTCAAAACTCAGGACGGTATGCTTTGCGTATTTAATTTTATGTGTATTTCACCTCAAAAGAGAAACACACTAACTCAAGTTAACACTATGTACCGTGACATGTTTGGAACAGGTTGTAGTGAGGTCTGTGACTTTGGAATGCATAGAACAACCAGATGGGTGACCAGAGATTAGCTATGTGAGAAAGCAGATACAATCAAATTTGTAGACACTGAGGGGTGGGTATGTTCATGGGTGTTTACTGTGGAATTCTTTGCATTTTATTTTGAGATATTTTCACAAGAAAATACTGCTCCACAACGAGCCTCCCTCAGGTCTGCTGACTTCAAAAAACAGCTGCTTGAACGTGGTTCTCTGGTCTGGCTCACAGTTATTCTGTTGCATGCTATGCTGGCTGGGACATTGAGACAAGAGAGATATTGAGCTGTCCACTTGGACACCAACAGCAAGCATGGGTGGCCTGGGGGGAGTCTTGGTGCTTCTCTGGTGGCCTTTTCAAGGGTGGTGGCCTGGGCTCTCTCTTAGCAGAGCATCCAAGTTCACAGAGAAAGCTGTTTGCAGGGAAGCAGCAGCTGTTAGATCTGGACAGGGAAAATACACACTTTGAGGGGAGGGGACATAGCACCAACTTTTTAATTGGAAGAATACCAAGAATTTAGTCTTTTGGGGGATGTTTGTGGTACTGGGGATTGAATCTAGGGCCTTCATATTGAGCTGCACCCTCACCCCCTTTTTGTTTTTTATTTTTTGAGTTAGGGGCTCTCTAAGTTGATAAGTTCCTCAGAGTAGGCTTGAACTCATGAGCTTTCTGCCTCAGCTTCCTAGAATGCTGGGATTACAGGTCCGTGACTCCATACCCAGCTTTTACTTCTCCCAAAACATTTGATCCATTATTCTGCAGGACAGATTACTTTTGTCTTCTCTTCAGAAAAATTATTATAAAATCACTATCAGATATAGGTAAAAGAGAATGTAATTCAAACATGTAGGTGAAAAAAGATTGTGGTGGTATGTCAGAAAGTTAATTGATAACAATATTGTTATGTCATTTTCCAGCATTTCCCACATTTTGTGACATTTGTGTTATTTGCCAACTTTAGGTCTCTCCCTCTCTCCTTTTTCCCTCCCTTCCTCTTTCCCTCCCTCCCCATCCCTGTTTTGTTCTCTTTTTTTTCCTTTCCTTCTCTCTCTCTCTCTCTCTCTCTCTCTCTCTCTTTCAGTTTCTCTCTGTCTCTCTCTTTTATTGGGCTGGGGATAGAAAACAGAATTTTACACATGCTAGGAAGAGCTTTACTACTGAGCCCCAGCCAACTTTTAAAAATTGTTTGTCAATTATTACAATTTCATTTTTCATTCTAAACAATCCTTTCCATTTCATTTGTAATTTTGAATTCTTTTTCTTTAACACCCCCCCACCTCCACTAAACTACATGTTTTACATACTTCACAAACTTGGATTTACCTCTGCTAAGAGTGAAATATTTTTTCATAAGATGAGGTTGTACAGGCTGGCCTTGAACTTGTGATCCTGTTACCTAAGGTAGTTGGGATTTCAGGCATGAGCCGCTGCACCAGGAAAATATTAATTTTGTTAATTTGGGCTGCACATGCTCTGCTTATGTGAAAGTACCTTAACAGCACCGTCACGGGAGACAGGGTGCTGTTTCCTGGCAGGGTCCTCTGGCTGGGGGCACTGCCCTTATTTCAAGTGTCAAATTTCCTTCCTTGAATGTTAGCTCTGTTGTCCAGGCTGATAGTGTGGACCAGTGTTTTGTTTTTGGATCAAAGCTCTGAGGATCACCAGAGGTCACAGGACCACCCTGATCTAGGTTTGTCTGGGTCCATCCTGGTTGATACTTGTTCCTCTGTGACAGTGTGAGTGTCCACTAGGATGTATCTCATTTGGACAATCAGTACACAGTGCTTCAACTCAGGGAAGTTTCTTTGGAAATCAAGTTGCTGATTATTCATCAAGGGAATGGTGTGGAGATAACTTCTTGCCCCTCCCTTGAATGTATAAGCTTTGCTTACCTGTGCCCTCTGGGGTAAAACAATCTTTTCAAGCATAAATATCCATTCTACTACATGATCATTGATGATGTCTGTGTTTTGTTTAATCTTGATTTTTGTTCCATAGAAGACTGATCTCATTTCTGAAACCAGTCCTACTTTTTAATTAGAATTTTGAGCTCATTTTTGCTGCATTCTGCTCTTTTACTTTTCGAGTTCTTCTTAAAGTGGGTGATGATGTTTCTTCAAAATAGAGTTGAACTGATGGACATTGCTGGGGACAGAAGTAATGATGGTGACGATGATGAACTTAGTATAAAAACGGAGGACTGGGATGATAGGTAACATGGCAAACTTCACATGGTAAACTTTTGTAGAATTGGACAGACAGTGAGGACAAAATTGGCATCTGCTTTATTTTCAGCATACCAATATTTTAACTACTTTGACCACATGCACTGTTTTGGGGAGTAATTTATTAAAATTAAGGTTCTCCGATAATAGTACTGTTGAGATTTTCTTATCTAACCTTCCCATTTTGCAGAGGAGAAAATTGAGGACTTGTAGTGTGGATAATGAATGTCCCCCAAAGACCTGTCTGTTAATGGTTTGGTCCCAAGCTTGACACTATTGGAAGATGGAGGGTCATTTAAGAGTCATGACCTCACGGGACAGCTACAGGGCACTTTGGCTGCACCCTTGAAAGGAATCATGGGACCTTGGTCTCTTTCTCTTTTACTTCCCAACCATGAGGTAAGTGGTTTTCTCCTGTCGCACACTTCCACTTCTTGGGCTGCCTTTTCCACAGGCCTAAAAGTAATGGGGTCAGCCAGGCACAGTGTCACATGGCTGTGATCCCAGCACTTAGGAGGCTGAGGCAGGAGGATTGCTGTGAGTTGAAGGCCAGACTGAACTGCACAATGAGACCCTGTCTTAAAAAAAAAAAAGCAACAGGGTCATTTGATCATGGACTGAAAACTTCAAAACTAGGAGCCCAAACCCCTTTCACCTTATAACTTGATTACCACAGGTGTTTGTTATAGTAACAGAATGCTAACTAACAAAGAAACCCAGTTGCAAAGGGTTTGAGTTGTGCATTCTGACATTTATTTAGGAGAAAATGGGAAGAGTAGAGCACATTCTAGAGTGAAGATGTGCCACGAGCAAGGGAGATGCAGTAGAAGAGAGAGTGTGTATATGTGTGTGTGCACCTGTGTGCACATGTGTATGGAGTGCAGTAGGAGGAGAGAAGCAAGGCAGGGAAGAACAGCTCACACACATATTTAACACATCCTATGGGGTCAGTGTTGTTCTGGTGAATGTTTAACAACCAGCTCATGATGGGAAAATGGGGGGGAGGGGACTTATTTGTAGCACTTGCCCATTTCCATGGTGTCAATGTTCTACCAAGGTGACAATGGTGAGCGTGCAGTTATGAAATGTAGGGTATCTACCACACACAAATAAGGAAAAAGCCAATAAACGGTAGTAAATAATTAGGGAATCATGTACTTTGAGTACTTACTACTTTTAAAAATATAGTTTAATTGCATGTTTATGTACTTTAATTTATGATAACCATTATATCTGATGACTGGCTCGTGAAATTCCTGACGGTGTACTGATTGTAAGCCGGCGAGAGCCGGCTGCAGCAGCACACACTGTGGGAAATCTACTGGTATATGTTAGTGGTGTCACGGATGAGGTGTTGACAGCAGGCGCCTGGAGAGAGGGAGAGCCGGGGCGGTACCCATTTTATTTGTCAGCGGTGCATCTGATCCTGCTATTAGCAGACTACAACTTAGCATCTCAAAGAGGTAGATTGTCTTGTGAGTGTCTGATGTGGAACTTACCCTCTTTTCTCCTGTGGTTGCTTAGTGGTCAGCCACTCCCTGCTCCAGTTGTGCTCAGAGTTGGATTGAGGGAAGGTGCTGGCTAGGCATTGGCACTGGGACTGAGGCATAATTTGCATGAATGTTAGGCAGCCACACCCACCCCATTTCCTTTAGCAAGGGTGGTTAATGTGGTGCTTCTGGGCTGGCTTCTCTTTCCGGGCTCCTTTGCCCTGTGTGTGAGTTCTAAGCCCAGCCAAGCAAGCTGTGGGCACAGACTGCGATGCACCTCATTTTCACTGCTCTGTGCGTCCCCCATTTCCTGGTGCCTTTCCCCCATCAATTCTCCCACAGCCACCCACTCCCATTCCCCACCAACTAACTTCAAGTCTCCCGGCTCACTCCCATTCATCTACATCTCCCAAACTGTCTCAGCCTGGGTGAGTGACCTCCTTGTTTGTTTTTAGAATAACCCCACTTGATACATTTCATGGAAAATGATTGTTTCCCTACCAGATGTTAGGTACCTCAAGTACCTGGGCTGTGTCTTTTAGAGCTGTTTCAGGGCATAAAACAGCACCTCACTGCACTGTCTTTGTAGATCTTTATTTTTTTCCTCACCAATTTTATTCTATACAGAGCTTCCAAGTCATCTCTTCCATTCCTACTTACACAGATTGAAGTTGAGAGTCTCAAAACTCTCCTGTCTTTGCTCCCTTCTGCTATTATCACTTCCTAGTCTCTGAAATTTTCTCCCCTTAAGTAATGAGTCATGGGAGGAGGGGACAATCTCTTGAACGTGGTGGCTCAGAAGGGTACCTTTTGCTGAAAGGTAACCCCTGAAAGCTGGCTGCTGTCGCTGAATCAGCCTGCCTTGGGGTAATGTCGCTGGGAATTAAAGGCTAGCAGTTTGCACAGTTCTTTCTATCAGAGGCAAATTGTTTAAGCAGGTAAAAGGAAAACCTGCAGGAGGGGCCATGAGCTCCAGAGGAAGATGCGGGCAGGCGTTGGGGGATTAATGAGCAATTCCTTTATTGATGCTGCCTCTTGTTAGGGGTGGGCAGAATGGTCACCAGAGGGCTGGTTCTGAACGTGCCAGAGGAAAAAAAAATCAGCTCATCTGCTCTGGACTTCTGTGTAAATTCACAATTGGCTGAATGTGCTCCCTGGTGGTTTTCCAGGGTAAAATGAGAACAGTTCTTATTTATTTTTCTTTTTGAGTTTGGACCTGGGATTTTCAATCAGCCCCATTCTCATCAACTCCCACAGCTGCAAGCAGTGTGTGGCTGAGTGCATAATTGGTCGACCAGATATTCCAATTCTCTTCCTGCAGAGCTGCTCTGCTCCAGTGGCTGTAGGCTTAGTCCCATGACTTGCATTGGCTAAGGCAGTGTGACTAGAAGCCACTAGTGCCATGTCAAAGCCAATCCATGGCTGCTGTGCCCTCTTTTCCCTCTACCAGGGGTAAGAAATGCGCCACAAAAAGGCTGCTCCATCAGCCTGTGTCTGAGTCAAGGCAACATGGCGGTGGGAGGAGCTGCAGCCCACATGGGTTACACACGGGGCATAAATGACAATGGAATGTCCATGGTTGTTACTTCCGGGCTGGTGGATACACACATGGCCACTAAAGGACGTTATAAGATTTCATAAGCAAAAGAAGGAAAGGCAGTTAACTTTAAAAAGGCTCTAGCTGGCATTAAATTATTCAATGTTTACTTTAGAACTAAGTGAATTATTCCATAATAAATAACCTTCAATGTGTACAGTCATCTCTAATCTGGCATTATTTTTTCCGAGTCTATAGACAGCTCAGTGAGAGCCAGTTTGATCATTCGTGGAAGGAACACGTAACAAGTAACAACTAGGCTCTGAACTAAGCTCTGAACTAGGCTCTGAACTTGTTGTCATCTAGGCTCTGAACTAAGCTCAGGATGTAGCAGTGGAAAGAGCAGATGAGATCCCATTCTTCACAGAACTTTCACTTTTGTTGGTTTAGGCAAGTTAAAAACAAAATAAATGACCAACTAGTAAACATAGTCATTTCAAAGAGTGACTAGAGGCCCCGTGAGGGCAGAGCAAGGGCTAGAGCATTCTGACTTCTCTTCCTTTCTAGAGAAGTTGAACTGATGTGTATAAATGACTCTTTAAAATATGGAGTCATAACTTCACGTCAATCTCTTCAATAAGCACGCAGGGTGAATTTAAAACTGGGAACTATTTTATTTTACAAATGATTCTTTTTGTAATGCAAACATTTATCTTCCCATTTATCTGCAGTTGTCTGAGTTTTCATCCATCAAAGGACCTCATTTCACTGTTGAAGAGAACTCTTCCTGGATGATGTTTAATGGATTCGGTTTCTGAATAGTCAGAGAACTCCAAGACAGGGCGGTTAATATGACTTCTGTTCCAGAACAGGGGGCCTGTGTGCACATCCAAGCTCTTGTCTGGGCTGCTGCATCTCTCATGGTAGAGCAGAGCTGCCCTGCACACCAAGCCTGCCATCTGCTTTCAAGGAGCTAAACCCAAAGTATAAATTAGAGAGCAAAGCTGGGCATGGTGGGGCATGCCTGTAAGCCCAGCACTCAGGAGGCTGAAGCAGGAGGATCATTGCAAGTTCGAGACCAGCCTGGGCTACAAAGTGAGCTCAAGGCCAGCCTGTACTGCATAGCAAGACACTGCCTCAAAAAAACAAAATTAGAAAGCAAAATAAAAGATAGGTAATAGGAAACAGGAAGATCTGTTATAAATGGGAAGGGGAGGGGAAACACAAAGGAGGAGGGGAGAGGAAGCGGGAGGAAAAGAATTAAGATGTGCTGTGTACATACACAAACTCCCCATGATGCATGTAATCATGTACTGCAAACAAAATAGTATTGTTTTCAAAAAACCTGAACGATCACAGTTACAAAAGCTTCCCAATGGGCTTTTATATTTTCAAATTCAGCAAAGCCAATGAGACTAGAGAAGTAGAGAAGAATGACCCATATCTGTCAAAAGTTGACTCATCTCTTTTGCACCAATTCTTTCTTTTTCTTTTTTCTTTTTGTCTTTTTGAGACAGGGTCTTGCTGTGCAGTTCAGGCTGGCCTTGAGCTGACTTTGTAGCCCAGGCTGGTCTTGAACGCTCACGGATCCTCCTGCCTCGGCCTCCCGAGTGCTGGGATTTTATAGGCCTGCACCACCATGCCTAGCTTTTGCACCAGTTCTTTTCTCCAGGCAGAACCATAATCCATCGAATGTAAAAGAAACAAAGCTGACTTTAGGTTGTAGGGACTGAGACCCAGAAAGACTAAAATGAGTTGAGTTCATTCATCCCACAAATATAGAGAGAGCTGTACCTTGCCTGGAGCTGGGTATTGTGCTGGAGCCTGGTGTTACAAAGGCAAAAAAAAAGTCTTTGTCCATGAAAAGTTTGCAGCCATAGTGAGCCTCAAGGAAAGTAGAGCTAGAAGGGAAAGGTGGGTGGTTCTGTGAGCGCTTAGCCTAACTGTTCTGGGAGGATGGGTCAGCAAAGGCTTCCCTGAGCAGGTTACCCTCAAGCAGAGGTGTGAAGGATGAGTAAGTTAACAAGGAGAAGGCTGCGTAAAGAGTGCTGTGAGGTCCTTCTGGGGTGGGCGGCAGTGCACACAAGGGAACTCTGGTGGGCGGAAGTAGGGCCTGCTCTAAAAACTGGGAGTGATTGAGGTTGGAGGGTTGAGAGTGAGGAGCACCAAGCTTACAGGGGAGGCTCTAGAGAGCCCTGTGGGCACCCGGAAAATCTCAGAGGAGGGAGCACATGATACAGTGTCCTGCTTGGAAAGGACATGGTGCTGAACAGCAGGAGAGCCCTCCATTAATCCAATAAAGATCTACAAAAAGCCTATGACAGATTTTAACCTTCATGGTAAAACCCTGAGACATTCTCTTTCAAGACCATGAATAAAACAAAATCTCCCATATTATTATTTTCTGCAAGTCCTAGACAATAAGGCAGGAAAAAGAAATGAAAGTTGTGATTGGGGTAAAAAATCTACCTCTTACCATTTACAGGTGAAAATGTAGAAAAATCCAAGAAAGGAAACTATATACAAATTTAGAACAAACACATAAACTTGGCAAGGTTGCTGGATATAGGACAACAAAAAATTATATGCTAGGAGCAATAAACAGTAAAATTTTAATTAAAATATATTTATAATAACATAAAACCTACATATTTGGACATAGATCTATGTAAGTTCTTCTGTAAACTGTGAAACATGATTGGGAAAAATTAAGGAAGACAGCTGAATGGATCAATTCATCATATTTGTGGATCAGAAAACCCAGTATTGTGAAAATATCACTTCCCTAAATTGATATACAGATTCAATGCAATCTCAGTTAAACCCCAGATGTCTTCAGAGGTAGAAGATTACAAACTGATTCTAAAATCTATATGGAAGTGAAAAGGGGTCAGACCTGTCAAGGCAAACTAGAAGTAGAAAAACAAATAGATAAAGAATTTACATTACCTGACACCAAGTCCTATTAAAAACTACAGTAACAAAGACCATGTGGTGGTGAAAGGATTTGTTTTTCCAGTACATGTTGCTGGGCCTGTGGAATATTCATATGAAAAAGATGATAGGTGGATTGCAGACCTAATTGTGAAAGGGAATGCAAACAGAACCAAAATATGAACAAAAGCAAAACTAAAAAATCCCCTTGGAGGAAAATGTAGGAGAGCAGCTTCATGATCTGAGGGTGAGCGAAATTACTTCAAATGGGATACAAAAGCTCTGACCAGAAAGGAAAGAGAAATTGATAAATTGGCCTACATGAAAAGCAAGAGCTGTGTTCTCCACAGATTCCATTCAGGGAGCAAAAGGGAGACCTTGGAATCAAAGAAGATACAGTATTTGCAATGCATATGTTTAACAAAGGACTCATTTCCATGAAATGTAAGGACCCTTACTTATCAATAATAGAAAAGCAGGCAGCTTAACAAAAAAAATGGGCAAAGGTGATTAGCATTCACTTCACTATCTAAATACTGCAGTCAAAAACAAAGCAAGACAAAAAATAACCAACAAAAACCATGCACAAGGTTCAGCTTCATCAGGAATCAGGAAAATGTAAATTAATGCCACAATACTATACAACTATACCTGCATCAGAACGGCTACACTGAAAAGGACAGATGATGTCTAATATTGAGAATGTTGAGAATCACACTTTACTGGTCATAGTGTAAATTGATACAACTGTTTGGCAGTGTCCACACATGTCAAACATATTGCCACGCTATGACCTGGCATTTCCCTTCCTATGTGTAGATAATGCCCACCCAAAATGCATACATAGGGTCACCAAAGTGTGAATACAAGTACCTAATGCTAAGCAGAGTACAGCAGTGGTCTAGGGGTGCAGCTCAGTGGCAGAGCACTTGCCTAGCAAGTGCGAAGCCTTGGGTCACCCAGCAGTAGAAAGAAAAAAATGTACATCAATACCAGCGCTGCTTATTTTGGCCCAAACTGGATACAACCCAAACATTTATCGGCAGAGAAATGAGTACATAGAAACTGTGGTAAAATGGAACGCTGCAGCAATGATGTTGGTAATGACCTGGAAGATGTTGGTAATGACCCGGAAGTGGCCAGGGCTTCCTGAGGCTTCGGATGATGGTCCAGTTCTTGGTCCTGGCTGGTCCTGTGGGTGTGTTCACTGTATGGGAGCCCACCACCTGGCTCCCTTGGGATTCCTGTGCTTTTGTGCATAGTATTGTACTCAAGTACCAATTTCACTTTAAAAAAATAAAAATTATGCGGGAGTCGAGCAGACAGTAGAGTGAGGATTTGGGAGGCAGAGAGGGTGTTAGACAGCTCTTGCAAGAGTCCTGGCACAGGAACAAGTGATTCTAGCAGAGAAATAGCAAAACAGATTTGAGAGGAAAAAAAAGGTAGAGAATCCAAGAGTTTAGGTGCGGTGGTACACACCTGTGATCACAGCACTTTGGGAGGCTGAGATAGGCGGGTAGCGAGTTTGAATCCTGCCTGGGCAGGTTTAGCAACTTAGTGAGACCCTGTCTCATAATGAAAAATAAAAAAAGGAGTATTTTGAGGGGAATTAATAGCAATATGTCTTACTGTAGTAATTAAAAAAGAAATTAAATATTCACCATATTTTTTGATTACACCCTCATATTGTATAGAATGAGAGAATGCATGTAATCACTTAACACAGCCTTAGACCATGTTTTGTGCTGAAAGTGTTACACTGCTATTTTTATTACACTCATCTTGTAACTATATAGTAGTATCAAAGGTTTCTTTATTATAAATCCTGTGTATATATAAGGTGTATATTTAAGGTGTACCACATGATATTTAGATATACATATGCAGAGGGAAATGCTTACTACTGTGAAGTAAATTAATACCCATCATCCACATGGTTAGCTTGTATCTATTTTTTGGTGATAAGAATGCCTAAAGTCTAATCTCTTAGGAAATTTCCAGTAAACAATAAATACAATGTAGCTATAAACTTTATATTGTAAAATACACCTGTAGACTTATTTATCCAACATAGTTAGGTTTTTACGCTTTGGCCTGTATCTGTCCATTCCTCCTGGACTCCCATGACTAACACTGATGCTATCCTCTATTTCCTGGTATTCAGCTTTTTAAAGAACCCACATATATGTGAAGTCAGTCATGCAGTGTTTTTATTTCTATGCATGGCATGTTTCACTTAGCACCCCAGTTTCATCCGTGTCATTGCAAATGTGAAGCTCTCCTTTTTAAAGTCTGAGTAGTATCCTTTGTGTGTATGCCCTAGTGCTTTTACTGATTCATCCATTCATAGATTATTTCTGTATCTTGGCTAATACTGCAATGAACATGGAAGTGTAGATGTCCCTATGAGATGCTGATTTTGTTTCCTTTGGGTTTAAACGTAAAGGAGGGACTTTTGGGTCATATGGTATTTTAATTTTTTCATGTTTTGAGGAACATCTGTCATTTTTTTCCCCCAAGGGCTGCACTAACTTACATTCTCACCAAAAGTATACAGGATTCCTTTTCCTCTAAACTCCAGACCCCATTTGTTATCTCTTGTCTTTGCAATAATTTACAGAAAGCATACGAGGTAACATCTTACTGCGGTTCTGACTTGCATTTTGCTGATCATTAGTAATGTTGAGCACTTGAAAGTCAGATTGTGTTTGTCCGCTTTTGCTACTGTATTATGTGAGCACCTTCTATCTTTTGGATTCTAACTCCTTACCAGATACATGGTTTGAAAATATCTTTTTTTCCCATCCATAGGCTGCCTTACCATTTTGGTGGTTGTGCCGTTTGCTGTGCAGAAGCTTTTTATTTCCCCATTATTGTTTGTATAAATATCCTCCAGAGGTCCCCATGTTAAAAGTCTAGCCCCTGTGTGTATTTGCTGGGAGGTTGTGGAAACTTCAGGAGGTAGGATCTAATCAGAAGTCTTTAGGTCACTGGGCTATGCTCCTGATGGCGACTGTGGAGCTCCAGTCTCTTGCTTTTTCTCTTCCTGGCTCATGCAGTGAGCAGTCTGCCCCATTATGCACTCCTGCTATTGCCACCAGGCACCTCACCAGAGTCCTAAAACAGCAGGTCTACTAGATCATGGACTAGAACCTCCACAACTGTGAGCTAAATAAACCTTTTCTCTTATACAAGGTATGGTAGAAAAATATGGTGAATGTTTATATTAAACACAGTTAAAGTAAAATGAATCCTCGGAATCCTCCCTTTTGCTTTAAATGCTTATTCCGTCATCCTTGCTGCTTTCTGAAGCAGTTCTGGAAGTCCTCTTTTGTGAGTGTCTTTATTTGTGTGCCCTGGCTGTCCTGAATTGATTCCAAATGTTTAACCCTCATGGTCATTTTGACCTTAGGGGAAAAGCAGAAGTCACATAGTGCCAGATCCAGTGAATACAGTGGATGAGGCTGCTCATTTTTACGAGCTGCCTTTCCATTGACAACACTCAGAAACAGCGTCCACCATATTTTTTATTACACCCTGTAAAGACACTCAACAGGGGGTATTTTGAAGGGGATTCGTGGTAAAGTGTTTTTTACTGTAATAATTTTTTACAATTTAAACATTCAGTGTATATTTTGATCACACCCATGTAACCTAGTTACCTCAGCTATTTTGGAGATGGATGCTAGCACAGTCCCTCTTGGTTATTTTTGCTTTTGTTGCCTGGCCCTTTGGCATGACTGCCAAAAACTATCACCAAGGGTACTGTCAAGAAGCTTTCCCTCTGGTTTTTTTTTCCCCCTAGAGGTTTTGTGGTTTCAAGTCTTACATTTATCTGTAATCTATTTGGAATTGATTTTTATGTAATATTACGTTCAGTTTCATTCTTTTGCATATGGATATCCAGTGTTAGTAACATCATCTATTAAAGAGACTATCTTTTTCCCATTGCATCTTCTTGGTTGGTACCTTTGTTAAAAATTAGTTGACTATATATACATGGGTTTTACTTCCCATTTCTCTGTTCTCTTCCTTTAGTTTATGTGTCTGTTTTTATGCCAATACCATACTGTTTTAACTACTGTAGTTTGTAATTTAACTTACAGTCAGGAAATTTGATGCCTCCAATTTGTCTTTATTTGGTTTACTTTTTGTGATTCCATATGAATTTTACAGTTGAATTTTGGTGCCTGTGAAAAATTCTACTGGAATTCTGGTGGGAAATGTTTTTTTGTTTTTTGTTTTTTGTTTTTTGTTTTTTTGGTACTGGGAATCGAACTCACGACCTCGCGCTTGTCAGGCAGGCGCTGTGCTGCTGAGCTAAATCCCCAGCCCCTCTGACAGGAAATGTATCAAATCTGTACAGTAGTTTTTGGTAGCATGGATAATTGAACAATAGTCTTTCAAAACCATGAACATAGTATTTCTTTCTATTTATGTGTTTTCAATTTCTGTCACCAATATTTTATAGTTTTCAATAATAATTTTTCATCTCTTTGGTTAAGTTTATTCTTAAATATTGTATTCTTTTTGGTGCTATCATAAATGGAATTATTTTCTTGATTTTTTTCCCCAGAAAGTTCACTATTAGTATAAATATACAATTCATTTTTACCTACAACCTTGCTGAATTCACTGATTACTTCTAATAGGTTGTGTGTGTGTGTGTGTGTGTGTGTGCACGTGTCTTTTAGAGTTTTTCTACAATAGAATCATATCATTTGTGAACATGGATAATTTTATTTCTTTATTTCTAGTTTGGGTGCTTTTTTTCTTTTTCTAGTCTGATTGTTCTCACCGGTGCAGAAGTTCTTCCTACCTTTCCATAGGGAGTATGTTCCAAGACATCTATAGATACTTGTCACCACTGATGGTACTGAATTTTTCTTATATGATGAACTTCAATTTATTAATTAAGAACAGTAAGAGATTAACAACACTAACTATACTAAAATAAAATAATTATAACAATACACTGTAATAAAAGTTATTTAAAACTTACAGGTTTTTTTTCCTAATCCTAGACTTCCATTTAACATCTCTGGACCATCTTTGGTCACAGGTAACTGAAATCAAGGACAATGAAAATCATGAATGGGGGAGGTACTGTGTTGAACACAAATGCCAAGCAGAGGCATTCTTGAGTCACTGCAAGTGGCCAGCTTCCCATGGTGCACTTGGAATGGAATGCCATTCATAGACAAGCATTCACACCCCACTGGCCAGGACAGAAAGTAACAGACCAGTAAGCATCAGATATCATTGCAAAGAAGGAAAAACTATCTGACAGCATAATACGCAAAGTTAATGTCCCTACCATCTGATGGGGTCTGCAATCATCTTGCTGCAGATATATATGCCATGGTTGTACCATATTAGTTTCCAAATCAGTAGCAGCGTTAAGATCACATTGAAGTTCAAATCCTAGCTCCTTGGTGTGCAAGCACAAATATCTGCTTTTTAATCATGGACAAGAGAGACATGTGTTCTACTTGCCATTGCATACCAGCAGACTCATGAAGCACCTTCTGGTAATGGCCTTCATCTCTAAGTCAGGAGGAGGTAAAGGAATGGTGTTAGACCAGGGCTCAGGAATCCTGTTTTTGAATCCTGATTTTACTCACAATGATCCTCCAGTTTCTTCTTCCTGGACCTGTAGACTCATCTATCATAGGAGAGGTTTATCCTGCTTGTCTCTGAGAGCCTTTCATTGGATAAATATCTTTGATTCTAAATTTAAAGGGCATGCTCAACCTCGAGTTCTGCTAGAAGTAATGGGAGTTGTGGCCTGCCTCACTGTAGAAAGGTCAAGGCACGCTGCTCTCAATTCCTGTGTTTAATGTTCATTTGCTGACCTGAAATTTGACGTGATTAGGCAAAAGCCTCCTGTGCCCAAATGCGTATGAGGATAAAAATAACATCCTGTGAATTCTCTCTGGCTGAGCAATTTCATACGCATTGGTGGCCTTAGCTTCTGCTTGGCTTCTTACCCCGCTTCCTGTTATTCTAGTAAAAGGTAAGTGTGCATAGAACGCTAAACATTTTATGAAAGGGAGACTAAGGTAATACAGTAAGTCTGTTTGATGAAAACCTGCAGTGTCGTTATATTGAAAGGAGATTTTCCGGGATCTAGGAAGAAGTGTATTTATTCATTTCTTTCTTCCTTTTTCCCTCCCTCCTTTCTTTTGTCCTTCCCCTCCCCTTTCTTCCCCTCCCCCCTTGTCCCTTCCCCTTCTCCTTCTTCTTTTCTTCCTTCCTTCTCTCCTTCCTTCTTCCCTCCCTTCTTTCTTCCTCCCTCCCTTCCTACCTCCCTTCCTTCCTCCCTTCCTTCCTTCCTTCCTTCCTTCTTTCCTTCTGATATCAATGAAGGATTTAGGAAGCATATTAATCAGCTTTTTATCACTCTAATGAAATATATAACATAGGCTATTTATGCAGAAAAAGAGGTTTATTCCGCTTACATTTTGCTGAGTCCAAGGATATGATGCTGGTCAGCTCACCTCTTATGGGGCCCCTGTCTCTCGGCTCCATCCTATCATGGAAGAGGCCTGTGTGTGGAGAAGAGCTGCCACTGCCAAATAGGAAGTCAGAGAAAGACAGCACATCCTGGGGCCCCACTGTGCCTTTTCAGGGCAGGTCCTCAATGGCCTAAGGGTCTCCTAGTAAGCCCCACTCTTAAAGGTGCACCACCTCTCATAGCACATTCTGAGGATCTTCAATCACAGTGGACTCTTGGAAATCACCTAATCTTTATAGAAAGCACAGCAGTAACTAATGCGTGCCAAGCTCAGAGCTCAGTCTTGAGGACGCAGTTCTGAAAGGGGTTTCAGTGTTAGGGGACAGGAAGTTTAGTGCAATAGGCAAGTAATGAGATCGTTATGTGTATGTGTACCCAGGTGACTGACGGCGCTATCACTTTAAAGCCGTGCTGTCTTTCAGGTGAACGATGAGGATGCAGGCATTGATGGCACGATGGTAATGATGTATCCAGAAGTTATTCTGAATATGTCATGTATATCAGCTCATTTAATTTTTTTGCCAAGGTTTTATATCACGTTAAAGTACGTATAACAAAGAGGTACTGTCTTGACCTTTGGAAGTGTACATTTTGGTGGTATTAAACCCATTCATAAAATTGTACAACAGTCACCCACATCCATCATTTTTATCTTAACTGATGAAAACTGAAACACTGTGTCCTTTAAGTACTTAATTTCCCAGTCTCCCATGCTCCCACCCCCGAGCAGCTACCCTTCTCCTTTCTGTCTTTATGGTTCTGCCGGACTTACGAACCTCAGACACATGGATCATACTGTATTTGTCTTTTATGTGTGTCTGACTAATTTCACTTAGCACTTCCTTGAGATTCTTTCATGTTGTAGCAAGTGTCAGAATTTCCTTCTTTCAAAAGGCTAAACAACGTTCCATTGCCTGCATAGATCACACTTTGCTTGTCCATTCATCAGTGGACACTGTGTGACTTCCACGTAGCAGCTATTGTGAGTAATGCTGCCCTGTTCATATGTCTTTGAGACTCTATTTTTTATCCCTTCAGGTATTTACCCAGAAGTAGAATTCATGAGTCATATAGCATTTCCATTTTTTGTTGAGGAACTGTCATCAATTTTTCATAGTGGCAGCGCCATTGAATATTCTTACTAACAACACATGAAGGGTCTAATGTCTTCACATCCCCACCCACACTTCATATTTTCCGGATTTTTTTCTTGATAGTAACCATCCTGTGGGTATGAGAACCCACTGAATTTTCACAACTCTTTGAGGCAGGTAGTATTTTAATTCCAGTTGTACAGATGAAAAATGTAGGCATAGAAAGGGCAAGTTAGTTTTCAAGCTCACACACAGCCAGCATGGGAGGAGCCTAACATGGGCCATCTGCTGTGATCACTGCATACCTGACACGGCTGTGCAGTGGGAGGCATTGAGGGCGCACTCACTCCGGGCAGAACACAATGATAAGGGCCAGGTTCCCTACCTAGGGAAGTCACAACAATCCCCAGCGCACAAAGACATCCAGGAAGCACAGGGTGAGTTACAGTGGAGGCGGAGCTGAAGGAGAGTCCCTTCCACTTCCACGTAGGAAGTCGTGTATGCATTAACATTTGTGCTGCTGTGTATGCGCTGTGATGGTTGGGCAGGTTCCTTAATAGCCCAAAACTCACCCTCCTCCAGCCCCCATTTCCTTTAGGCCAGGGCTGTTACAGATGAATTATAGGCATTCAGGAGATGCCTTAACAATTTTGCTGTTGCTTCATCAATATCATCTACCTTTTGTTTTGTTTTGTTTTTTGCCTCAAAATCAGCTATCAGGAAATTATTTATTTTTTTAAACTCAGACTTATCCTACCATGGGTCTGAGGTGTCATAACATCCCATGTTATTTTTGCTCCTTTTTCACATTAAGTAAATGCAGCATATTTCAAATGGAAACTGTTCAAGCTCTGTATAAATTCTTCCTGTGGCTTTCAGTGGAGGGAGTGCAGTCTATATTTGGGACTTGTTGTATTTATTTGTTGGGTTGCAAATAGTGCATCATTGAATCAGTCACCTTTGCTCTGCTGGGACAAAATATCTGGCATGCACAATTTAAATAACAGAGGTTTATTTTGACTCAAGGTTTTAGAGGTTCTCTCCAAGGCAGAAACATTATTTTGAAGGACTGTTGCTTACCTCCTGACAGCCAGGAGGCAGAAAGAGGAGATATACTTTTCAAAAAGATATATTTTTTGAAGTCACACCCCTAGTGACCTACTTCCTCTAGCTAGTTCCAACTTCTAATGATATGGCAAGCGAGTCCATCGAGAAAGACACGCACAAGAAAACCAAAAAAGTAGGAGCAAACAAAGCTTTATTGGAGCCGGCTGACGGATCGTCTCTAACCGGAGTAAGAGAAGATGTTCGTGCCACTCTGGGTCTCACCTTTGGATTTAGTGCATTTTAGGTTTCCATAGTAACCATTACTTCATTTTTAGGGATCTCACAAGAAAATGTCACATAATTAGCACGGAGGTTAGACAACCAAATTCCAGTGACCATAGTGGGTTAGCCTTTAACCTGCTTCCCACTTTGTTCTGTTTGTTCTGTTCTCAATTTATGGTTTTGCTCTGCTTTTAAGCAAGTTGATGAGGGGGCTGGGGTGTGGGGGTGTCACCTACAGCTTCAGTGAACTTTAAGTGACCTTTCTTACTATGAAGTTAAAACCAGAAAAATGGAGTTACTCTTGCCCTATCACTAATAACCCCCACAAAGATGTATTTATGGATTAGTCCATTGATGAGTCCCTCACAATCCAATCACCCCTAAGCATCTCTTAATCTAACCAAGATGACAATCAAGATTAATCATGGTAGTCATCTTCTGGGTTTTTAACGTTCCCAGAAAAAGGAGCTGATGCCAACTAAGAATATAAAAGTGTTAAGATCTAACATACCATTTAATTTCTCATCATGTATCAGGGGAAGGATGTCAGGACTGGAAGCGTGGGACAGCTGGTCTCTAAGCTGCTCAGCCACCAGTCCCAGCCTCAGTACCCTTTGTAGACCAGAGCTGCCTCTTCTCAAGCATTCCTCCCCATCCCTCAGCTGGAGGCTGGTATCCAAGCTTTGTCCTTCTTTGCATGAGCAAGGCTGAGACTCATATATCATTGTCAGAGAGGATTTGTTAAATGTCCTCAAGATGCTTTTGAAAGGTGTGCTTTGATGCCAGGCTGCCAAGTATGCATTCAGGGTAGACAATGAAAACAGATGTCTCAGAGGCTACCGTGAGCTGAAAAATGGTAGGGAAGGATCAACAGCCTCAAGGGTAAGCTCTGCTCCTCGTGTTTAGTTAAGCACTCTGTGGCAGAGGAAAACACTTGGTCTAAGTGACTGCTTTCAAGAATGCTGTTCTTTGCCATCAGCAGTGTTATGATTTGTGTCTAGATGTTACCCCCCGAAGCATCATGCAGTCATGGGGGCAGGCTTTTTCAGAGGTAACTGAATCTAGTGTTTGTGACTGATTCATAGTGCAATGCTGGGATTAAGGGTGCTGGAATTAAGGCTGGGTGATTGCTGGATCAGTGCACTTATTAGATTGGCACTGCCCTAGTCCCAGTAGTGTGGATAAGATAAAGGGGGCAGAATGAGGCTTCATTCCCCCTTTTTGCTCTTGTTGTTTTTGGTGTCCTTCTCCACAATGACCAGTTGCTCCTCAGTACCACCCTGCCTTGGAGCCAGCTGAGTATTCACTGAAACCTGCACAAACTGTGAGCTAAATAAATCTTTCCCTCTTTAACTTTGGGTGTTGGGTATTTTGTCCCAGCAATGAGAGAAAAGTAACTAAGGCAAGCAGAAAGCCATTCTGATTCCTACAGCCATCAGCCATGCCTCCCCCTTTGCCCTGACCTTCTCTTTCTCCCTGTCTTCTCCTTCTGCTCCTTTTTCTCCTCCTCCTGTTTTTCCTCTTCCTCCTCCTGCTTTTCTGTGCTACTGAGAATCAAACTCAAGGGCCCTCTCCCATTGAGCTACATCCCCAGCCCTTTTTATTTTTTGAGATAAGATTTTGCTCAGTTTTGGGGCTGGGGATTTAGCTCAGCGGCAAAGCGCCTGCCTGGCAAGCGCAAAGTCGTGAGTTCGGTTCCTGGTACCGGAGAAAAACCAAAAAAAAAAAAGATTTTGCTCAGTTTCCCAGGTTGGGCTCCTCCTGCCTCGGTCTTCCAAGTAGCAGGATTACAGCCACCACACCTGGCTTTCCCTTCCCCATCTTCTATCTTTTCTCCTTATCACTTCCTCTTCTTGCCCCTCCCTTTGGTATCACTCAACCCATATGAGATGTGTGCTTTGATGGTGTCCTATGATGGAGTTTACAACAAAGAAAG
Source organism: Chinchilla lanigera (assembly GCF_000276665.1). Taxonomy (NCBI): domain Eukaryota; kingdom Metazoa; phylum Chordata; class Mammalia; order Rodentia; family Chinchillidae; genus Chinchilla; species Chinchilla lanigera. The sequence goes on along the minus strand of NW_004955527.1, from coordinate 3,863,754 downwards.
TTATGGTTAGAATGAAGTGTAAAGCACCAACCTTAGTTAGGAAAATCCCCAACTCCATCCCTCTGCCACACTGCCTCCTTGCTCTCCTTCACTCATTGGGCTGCAGCTCTGGATCTTCACTCTGTCATCATGCAAAGCTCTTCCTAGCCACAGGACATTTGTACCTGCTGACTTTGCCTAGAATTTTCTCTCCCAAACAGTCTTCATCTGCACTGGCAGACAATAAAAACACGATGTACTACCTGAGCTTCCTTTCTAAGTCATTTTCCCACATCCTTCATCCCATGGTGGCAGAGCCCAACAGGCAGCAAGTTCATGGCCTCCTAGGGGGGAGTTTTGTGACTCTGAGAAGTTTTAATATAGAATTCCCATGGAGAGGAAGGATAGTGAGGGGCTACATGATTGCACATTGGGGCCAGACTGCCTGGGTTTGAATCTCCATTCTGCCATGTGCTGTGTGAACTTGGTCAGGTGATTTTGCTTCTCAGAGCCTCCATATTTCATTTTGGATATGGCCAATTATAAGAGAACATGCCCCGTAGACTTTTTGTGAAGATTAAGTAAGTGGGTTCAGAAGTGTAGAGCGCTCCAGCATTCCCTGCCACAGACCCAGGAGTGTATGAGACGGAAGGCGTGCTCACCACTGGGTTGACATCACATCTGTCTCCTGCTGCAGAGATTCCCCTTGGGGGATGGCTGAACCCTTTCAGGGATGTCTGGAAATGTGAGGGAAGGTGGTCACTTCTTACAGAGACTGGGGAAGTCTGTTGGCATAAGGGAGACAGGAAGAGATGCTGGATATCTGGCAACTCCCAGGGAGGATGCTTTCTGTATCCCACACCCGCCAGATGTTCATATAGGTCAAGAACCCATGGACAAAGATGTAATTTGGAATTTTTCTGGAATTTTCTGACTGAATTTGCATGGGAGCTTTGAGGGTTGCAGCTATATGGAAACTGAGGAAAGGCAGAGTCTTATTTTGGGTGGAATCACCTGGAGTTGTTTTCTGTTTGGAACTTGTGCGTCAAATGCACGCACATCTTGTGGTATGGGAGTGCGAATCTCCATGCAGCTTGGAGCAACTTGTAGCTATCACAGTGATGGTGATTCTTCCTATGCACACAAGTAAACTGTTTAATTCTTACTGAAGATGCCCCATAGAGAAATCAGTGTCAGCAGCATTCAGCTGTGTATCACTCAACTCCAAAATCAGGGTGAGAAAGCCAGTGTGGACTTACTTCTCAAAGTTCCTATTATATTTATCACCCATTCCTTTGATTTTATTTCTCCTTTACAATTAAGGCAGGTAGTAAAAGGGAGTTTCA
>NW_004955527.1:3835688-3862260 GCF_000276665.1 Chinchilla lanigera | reverse complement strand
CTTTCCCAGAACATACATCCCCATTCCTTCATGCTTTCTTTAATGATGTGGCTTAAAAATTCCTCAGTATCCTGGTTGCTCTGCATTTTCTTTCTTTTTTTTTTTTTTAATGTCACTCTCAAGAAGAAATGCATGAAATGGAACCCTGTGACTCATCTTTCCAAATATGCAAGATTTTTTTTCAAATGTGCAGGAGCTAAGTTGGACTTGGGTAGAGGCCTTGTGTGCAGGAGTCCATGTCCCAAGTTCTGTGGGGCACAGCAACAAAGCCTGCAATGAACATTTTGAAGTGAAATGCAAAGAAAATAAGGAACAGATTTACAGCAGAAAACCCCAACCCAACACCGCCTCACCCAGAGCTTTTGTTGTGATGTTTGGGTTTTCTTTGGCCACTGCAGGAACCTGGCTACTGGGATCTACCATCATTTGTCAGAGGATGATCATTATGGTACCAAAATCTAAAGTCATGGAATTCATGCTGCAGCCCAGAGACAGTCACAGGCACCAAGGATGAAGGCTGTGGAGGGAAATAACCTAGGGAACATGGCACTCTGGCACCAGATCGATGTCAGTACTCTATTTTTATGATACCACAATCAAATGGAAGATGTGCTGGATACCCCCTCACCCCTGGCCATTGTCTTGGTTGAACTTGGTTTTCCTTCCGTGAGCTGTGTCCAGGGACCACCACTAGAAAGTTTCCTCCAGAGAGGCAGGACTGTGGTTTGATGAAGCAGCAGAATCTTTGAACACCTCTGGGTTATGATAATGACGGCTCTGTGATTTGCAGGGCCTTTTACCAACCTGGGTGTGGCCCAAGGTCATTTGATGCAGTGTGACCCTTTTAAATTAACATTGACATTCTCAGCACAGCTCCCTTAGGCTTCCAGAGGAGTGGGAGTTGTAGCTTTTGTACTAAATAGCCCAGGCTGCTCTATGGAAAAATATAGTTGGCTCTCTGTAGGTTCCACATTCATGGATTCAACCAATTGCAGATCAAAACTATTTTAAGAATTACATATATACTGAACAAGTGCAGACTTATTCTTGTCACTATCTACTAAAGACGGTATAATAACTATCTCCATAGAACTTGCATTGCATTCGATGTTATAAATAATCTAGAGATGACTCAGTATACGGAAGAGAGTGTGTAGGTTATAAGAATACACTATGACATTTTATATAAGGAACTTTCATATCCAAGAATTTTGATATGCTTGGGGGGAAAAGGGGTGCCAGCATCCATCCCCTCCTGAATACCAAGGGATGGCTTTATTGTAATTTTCCCATTTACTTCTTAGGGTAACTACACCCTGCCACCCACCATCAGTGTCCTATTTTCTACACCTCAGTGAATCAGTAGCATTCACCTGAGGTGAAAGCGTGGGCCATGATATCTGCTGTCATTCTTTAGCTAGATCTGAGGGTTCCTCAGCAACCCCAAACAACCGGGGGCAGAGTGTTTCACAGAAGCCCCCACATCACCTAGGCCAGGGTGCTTACGCAGCACCATGATGTGTCTTTATTCTAAGCAGATGAGAGAGAGTCCCCTGCCAAAATGACAGAGAAGTGTGAGGCAGTCTAGCCTGGTTAGGAAAGAGAAAAGCTAGGTGTGGGGGCACATGACTGTGATTGCAGCACTTTGGGAGGCTGAGGCAGGAGGACTGCAAGTTCCAGTCCCACTTGGGCAACTTATTTTGAGCTGCTGACTCAAAATAAAAAAGGGGTTAGGGACTCAGCTCAGGAACACAGTGCCTAGGATTTGATCACCAGTATGAAAAAAGAAAGAAGACAGATGATGTTTGAGTACTGAGTTCTTGACACTTTTGTGAGGGTCTGAGCAAGGACCATTGTGAAGACACAGACCAGGAGGCTGCTTGACTATGGCTCCTGGGTCCGGTCTGGCTTTCCTGCCTATTTTTCTTATCCTGTAAGCTACGAATAGCTATTAAATTTTTAAATAGGAAAAAGAATCAGAAGAAGAAGCGTATTTTGTAATATATGAAAATGATGTGAAATTCAAATCTCAATATCTATAAATAGCCTTATTGAACGACCAGGATGTAGCTCTGAATGAGCAAGGATGTCTTGGAGCAAAGACCGAGAGGACGGGTGAGTGGAGCCCTGTTTAAATAATGAGCCCCTGTACAAGTTAATAAGATCACACTGTCAAAATGATGCTGCCCTAATCCGATTTGCACTGTGGCCAAGAACCAAACTCATTCTCTGGTTGAAAGGAAATGTAGACTCCGTGATACTAATATTCAAGCAATTTACCAAGTAATAAAACTAAAGTAATTTATTATAATTTTACAATGAGATCTCTTTGTCTTGGCTTGGGAAAGGTTTTTATTGCCTCTAGTCTTGCAATTTCACTCTTGCTAATATTGATTTTACTATAATCTCTTTCCCTTTTTATACTTCTCAAGTTACTTTTTGATTTGGACAAAATTCACATTTTAAAGCAATTCAGAGATATAAAAACCAACCTTTGAGAAAATGTATTATGATAACTATATTTTTCTGCTGGTGGCCAATGTAATGTGTGTACCAAAAATGCATCTTGAAGGCCCAAGACTTTTCTCTCCCTGTCGTGTTCTTCTGGTTTACAGGGTATGATAGTTTGGATTTGGAATGTTCTATAAATGCCCTACAATGAAGCAATGGCTCTTTTTGGAGGTGGTGGAAATTTAAGAGATGGTCCAATGGGAGGTCTTTAGGTTATGTGAGGGAATTGTGGGACTTTTGTGTTGAGCGTTTGATACTTGGTTTTCTTCTGCCACACACTGTAGCCATGATGTATTAACATGCCACAGTCCCAAAAAGAATGGGGCCAACCAGCGATGGACTGAGACATCCAAAATCGTGAGCCAGAATAAACCTTCTGTCTTTATAAGTTGATTATTCCAGGTATTTGTTACAGTAATGCAAATCTGACCAACACACAGGGGAAGCCAAAGAAGACAGAAATGTCCCTAGAGGACCCTATCTATTAGGAAGGGCTTTGCAAAGTTTCTTGAAAGGAGGCCTGCATTTCTTCTGCAGACTGAAGTGTTATAGTTTGTGTCTGCATGTTCCCTGAAATCCTCATGCAGTCATAGGGTGGGCTTCTCTTCTAGATTTTTGATTGATCCACAGTCCAATGCTAGGATCATGGGTGTAAGTACTACACCTGCCCAGGGGTGGGTATTTTGCATACAGTGTAAGAGAGGGAAAGTGGCTGCTTGCTGCTCCCCCTTTGCTCTTGCTTTTGCTGCCTTCTGCTGCCATGAAGTGTTGCCCTCTTCCATGTGCCACCCTGCCTTGGAGTCAACCGAGTATGGACTGAAACCTCCACAAACAGTGAGCTAAATAAACCTTTCCTTCCTTAATTTTGGGCATTGGGTATTTGGTCTCAGCAGTGACAGAAAAGGAACTGAGACACTTAGCACTGCTGGGAAAACTTTCTATTGTTTCAAATTATTTTAAAATGTCAAGAGCATTATATCTACAAAGTTATGTAACTCTGGGGAAGGGGTGCTTTCTTCCATGTGACACATGAGGAAAATTATGTTCATAGAGCAGAAATACTTTCCCCAAGCCCAAAAAGTTACTAGGTGGGGCAATGAGAATTCAAGTCCAGGCTGTCTGATCCCAAGAATCCATGATCTTTCCACCACTCTGTGACTGAAGGCCTCCCTAGAAAACAGTTCCACGTGACCAGAGACCTTGGGCTGCTAGAGGCCTGGACCGGAAGGACTGTAGGCAGGCAGAGGTTACAGGATCAGTGTCCCTTTGAGAACCTGGTTGCTAAGCTGGCTGTGCTCCCAGGTAAGCTAGTTAGAATAGTCTGGTTCTGTCCCAGCTGGATGGTACATTTATTTCTCTTTAAGTATATAAAGCATTGGGATTGTCTATTGTAAAATAGAAGGAATGTTTTAGGGCTCCAACATGCACCGTTGCTGTGTTTTTTGCATACTTTGCACATATTTCATTTCACAGAGAAAATGTGAATAAAAATCTGTTCATATTATCATATGAGCAAAACTATGGCGAATGTTTAATTTTTTTTAATACAGTAAAACACGTTCTCATTAATTTCCCTCAAAACACTTCCCTTAGCTTTAAACACACTTGTCCTATCATTCCTGCTACTTTCTGAAGCAGTTCTGGAAGTCCCCTTTCATGAGTGTCTTTAGTTGCACTATCATAGCTACCTCACTATTCTGAATTGATTCAAAATGTTTACCTTTCCTGTTTATTTTGACTTTGGAGAAGAGCCAGTGGTCACATGGCACCAGATCTGATGAATAAGGTGGATGAAGATGCATCATACTGTTTTTACAAGCCTGCCTTTCCATTGAATACCACTGAGCAGCAGCATTCACTATAATAATGACTCCACCTTGTAAAGACACTCACAAAAGAGGACTTCCAGAATGGCTTCAGAAAGCAGCTGATGATGGGATCAGTATGCTCAAAGTGATAAGGACTGTTTTGAAGGGAATTAATGGTAATGTATCTTTTTTTGTAATATGTTTTTAAAAACTTTTAACATCCGCATGTACTTCAATCATCCCCTTGCATGTGTGAGATATAAGTGCCTGTTTCCACAAGTACAGGACTTTGTGGCTTACAAAGCATTTTGACCTGGTATAAGATCCTCAGAGGTAAATATTATACCTCCTGCACAGGTATGGAAATTGAGGCACATCTTACTGAAGAAATGTACCTGGGAGATGAGAGCCTTGGGTATAACCAGCTTCCTGACCCCCAAAAGGTTGGTGTTTGGGCTGGTTTATGAGGTCATATGTCCCACTGTGCATGCCCTATAGATCTTCAGGACATCTCATAAGCTCACCCAAGATGGCATTTCCCACTTCTACCCTAGAAGCATTTTCCAGCTCTTCCCCACATGAATTTTATTATGTGTTTGCTCTCCTCCTCATGCTGGGCCTTTGTCCTCTTGTTAATGGCCTTTATTTCCATTATCCTCTTAGAGCTGGTGTGTTGCTGAGCATGCATATTTTATAAAACTCACAAAACCCTGCAGTTTCCATGAAGATTCACAAGAAAATAGAAAAGCTGGTATTTGCCCTTGTGCCACTCTTATCATATGAAAAAATAAGTGCAGTCATTTGTGTGTGTGCATTTGGGACTTTATTTGCTGGGTTAAATCAGGGGCAGTTAACATGAATAAAAATATCTGTGCTGCCTGGGCAGAACTGTGGAGCTAGCTCATCTTGATCAAGCTTGTCTCTTCTTATAGTTTATTTAAAAAGTGTCTCTTTGTGATGACTTGGCAGCCATTCTGGTCTATTTCCTGTCAGTCTCACAGAAGACAAGTGGAACACATATCTTCCCTTTGGTGCTTTCAGTAGCAGGTCGTATGCTTGCAAAAACAGAGCAGGTGTGCTCTGTGTTCTCTTGGCCATTTTGAGGTGAATACTGGGGTTCTTTTTACCCCATCTTTCATTACAAATGCCACCCCTCATATACTTGCACCTACGTGGAATCTTAAATCATTAGCTTTATTCTCAGTTACTTCCCTAGTGAATCGTGAGATGCCTGAGGTCAGCAGAGCTCCTTATTGCCCCCGATTGTGGTATTTTAAGTAAGGACGTGACCCCTGTTTAGCCAAGAGAACTCGAGCTATGTTCTGGTGGCTTACAGAGAATGTCTGTTTTGTTCATGAACCTTACTGGTCTTAGGTGACTTTGTTTGTTTATTTGCTTGTTTGTTTGTTTGTTTGAAACAGGGCTTTACTCTTTTGCCCAGGCAAGCCTTGAATTCTTTGGCTTAGTTGATCCTTGGCTTCAGCTCCCATAACAGGTGGGATTTCCAACATGTGCCGCTTAATACCCTCAAATCTGTGTCTGTAAATATTTACTTTTTGATCCAAGCCTGGATGCAGAAAGTAGCTCTTGAGTGTTTGCACGGTACACACTGACCGTTTCTGTGTTTTAGGAAAGGCAGAGGAGCCATCTGCATCAATCGAACAGGTCGTATGTTCCAGACACACATATTTGGGTTGTCTTAGCCACTTTCTCATTGCGAGACACAGTACCCAGCATCCACAAATCTAAGGAGGAAAGGCTTATTTTAGCTCGTAGTTTGTAGAGGTTTCAATCCGTAGTCCACTGACTCCAGCAGGACAGAGGAAAAGTGCCTTCATAGGATGGTGGCAGGAAGTGGAAGAGAGATCAAGGGAGGAGGGAAGGAGATAAACCCTTCCAGGCCACGCCCCCTGCTCTGACCAGGCTCCATCTTCCAACATCACACTGAGCTATGAACTCATCAGTGCACTAATCCATTGATGAGTATCAAGCCCCCGTTATCCAATCACCTCCCCGAAGCCCCGTCTGTGAGGGCATGAGGCTTTGGAGGTGCATCGAGATATAAACCATAGCATAGGTATTCCCTTACTTAATCTGTTACAACAGGTTCAAGGCGGGAAAGTGACCTTCCCAAGGGCATTGTGGGAATGGCGAACTAAGATTTAAACTCAAGTTGTCTGGCCACAAGCCTATCCGTTATGTCCTGGTGCCTCACACACGGCAGAGGCTCTGTTAGGTTCAGTGCCGTTCTTGCCCTCTTGACTAAAATCCTCCATCGTGTCCTAATCTTTTTTAGTTTTCCTCTCCTAATTTGAAAATGAGTTGCAGATGCCATGTGGAATGTTTCCAGTCCAAGGAGAAGGCTGTTGGTATTCAGTTTCCACTCGCTGAGCTTAAACAAAGAGTGATTTATCTTCACCCAGAGCTGTCCTGCCTGGGCGCATGGGTGCCAAGCACCCTAGCCAGGACTGTGTGGAAGCCACATGTTGTTGCTAAGCCACTGTCACCTGCCTGTTGGGCAGTGGCCAGGACAATGATCACTGTAATAATGGCTGACATTTATGGAGCACCTACAGCAGGCTAATCCAAATGTATTGTGTAAATTAACTTAATCCTGGAAGTGTTCCTGTGATTATATTATTGCCCCCATCTGGCAGATGAGGAAACCGAGGCACTGGGAAGTTAGCACTTACCACTGGCTACCACAGAGTTAGTTGCTTTATAGCTTACTTTGTCTCTTCTCCTGAATGTTAGTTCCCTGGGGGCAGAGGTTTTGTTTTATCTACTGCTGCACTACACTGCCTTCCTAGCAAGATGTTTGGCTCCCTCGATGCTTTCACTAAAATGTGTGCAGTGAATGAAGCCCAAAGGGAGAGACCAGTTCCCCAGAACTTCCATGTTTTCACTCGATTCACTGGCCACATCTACTCATCCACTGTCCAAGGGGACCTGAAAGAAGCGAGAGAGGTGCTTCCCCACAACTGCCTCTGTGTGGAGCACCAGCACTTCCCAGGCACCATCTGGGGCCAAGGTTAGTGCTGGGGATTAGGTGGGTGCAGACTGTCAGCATGAATGAAGAAATGTATAATTCCGAGGGCAGAAAACTCTGCAGAGTGGAACTTGACTAGAATTGGACTGGACTGGAGGGACTGAGATGGGACAGAGGAACTTGGACTGGGGATTTAGCTCAGTGGCACAGTGCCTTCCTGGCAAGCGCAAGGTTATGAGTTCAATTCCCAGTACTGGAGAAACAAACAAACAAACAAAAAATAGATGGAGGAGTGTGGTCGTTTACACAGAGAGCCAAGCTCTCTGGGCTGCTGGAACTTTGCATCGTAATAGGCACACCACTCAATTTTATACAACTGTGGTTTATTTTGCACAAACAACTGTGCAAAGGAGAATGGGAGGTTAAAATAAAAGGCAAACACATTTGAGAATATAGAGGGAGAAGCCATCCCTCCCATAGAAATCCTCTTTCCTTAGAGAATTTTCTTAGGTAATTCTCTCTCTCTCATTCTTTCTCATTCTCTCCAATGATACCTCCCTTGACCAAGGCTGGGCTGAGATACTACCCTTTCTTAAACTCATTATCTTAAAAAATATGTCTACCTTCTGTTCCACCAGTCATTTAGGCCATACGTATTTTCTTACCTGTCAGTTGATTTTAGCTGATTAGCAAAAATTCTTCAAATATAAACACCTATATAAACTCTCTAAAAAAAAAATGAAATGAGCTTGCTTAAAGCCTATATTGACATTCATCCTTGCAAGATCTTTTTTTTTTTTTTTTTTTTCATAGCAAAACACAGTGTGCTTAGAATACATCCTGGTGAATGAATGCCTTAGGAGGATTGTCCTCAAAGATTAGGAACAAAAGTCATTGAACCAGAGAGCCCATTCGAAGCACTGTCCCCAGATCAGTCTCATAAGAGTGAAATTCTGTTTGTGGAGGGAGGAGACTAAGCAGCAGATCAGTGTCAGCACACACATACACACACACACACACACACACACACACACACACACACACACACACCTCACACACCTCTCAGTTCAGACAAATGCTGACTATGGGCCTCTGAGATTCTTCTTCATTAGAATTGAGTAGCAGGATTCCACTTTGGTGTAGGTGGGTAGATTTCCTTTAATTAATGAACACAAAATTAAACAGAAACTTCTATAATGTGACCAAGTCAGCCAGCACATACTTCTCATTTTCAGATTAGCAAACCCTTACCTGTGGTGCAAAGTTTGTTTTGATAGGTGATGGCCCCACACAGGGGAATGGCCATCATGCTGGGGTGATTCTGGCATCTAGACAAAATTTACTGACAGGCAAAATAAATACAGAAGGAGAGCGGAGGAGGGGGAGGGAGGATATTAATCTCCACATGCAAACTGGATGATTTTAGGCCTTTGGGGAAGACACTGTAGAACTCATAATAACAACCAGTTTGTTCCTCTTGACAATTTGCATATATGTGGTGTTTGAGTCTTCAAAACTTCTTTCTCATATATAGAATTAATCATTACTGGCCAAATTAATAAAAAAAAAGGCTAAGGGAATCTTAAATTTCATTTGCTGTTTAGAAATGACTTGTTTTATTCAACATGATTTTAAATCTATATTAGATGCTTAAAAATATCGTACATCCCAAATACGTTGCTAACTGCCATGTTCCTGGTGCATTGGTTGAATGGGAGCGGCCTCTTCCGATTAGTGGCCACGTGCTGTTTTCATAGTATTAGATAGCACAGTTCTGAGGTGGTCTGTGTCTGAGTGCATTTTGGCCCAGGGGCAAAGTATATCAGCACAAGAAAACTCCAGCATTTGGATTTGACTGCTCTGATCCTCTCTTCTCTGAACCCACTGCTCATAGTGGAGGCTGGCTCCAAGGTGGAGAAAAGTTGCCAAGCTCATTGCAACTGGTGGCTTGCTCTGTCAGGTGTGCCAGTCGTTCTGCACATATTCAGTCAGTGTTGACTTGTTGTAGATGTGTGTTGTGTCCATATATTTGGATGTAGCTGAGAGTTTTCATTGGCAAGCCCACAATCTTTGCTGAGAGAATGACCAGACTTTGAATTGTCTTAGCGCCCTCCAGAGGCACTCCAGTGAAGTTTTTCTGGGAGCCTATCACACAAGGTCTAGTTAAATGCAAGTATAACTCCAAGTGCTCTCAGCAGAAAAGGGAAAGTTTTTGGCTCCTACAAATGTCTTGGAGAGACAAATCGGGTTTCAGGCATGGCTGTATTCAGGGGCTCAGCAATGTCTTCAGGACTTAAGTTGTGTCTTGGTTACTTTTCTTTCGTTGCTGAAACAAAATACCTGACACCTAGAATTAAGGAAGGAAAGGTTTCTTTAGCTCACAGTCTGTGGAGGTTTCAAGGCTTGCTCCAAGGCAGGGAGGCACATGGCAGAGGGTAATCATTCATGGTGGCAGAAGATAGCAAAAGCAGCAAAAGCAGAAGGGAGGAGCAGCAGCAAGCAGCCTCTTTCTGTCCCTTACATATGCAGCTCTCCGCCCCAGGGTGGGTGTAGCATTGACACCCATGAATCAGTCATAAACTCTAAAATCCCACCCTATGACTGTGTGTGTCTTTTGGGGGGGACACCCAGACACAAACCATAACAAGTAGTTTCCCTTAATCGCTGCTCTGGGTTCCTCCACATGAATCTGCCTTCAGGCAGGTTCTCCATAGTGAGGGCCGTGGGCAGCTCCAGGCTTAGTTCATTCTTAAATCTGGCAGTTCCTTTGGAGAGGGATTCCAGCCCCACCCAGATTTCAAGTTTGCTGATGTGGCTTAGATTATGGGTGCAACACCTGCCTGACCACTGAGCCCAGGAGAGCACATGCTCGTTCCTTAGGACCATCTAGGAAGGCACGACCATCACTTTGGTTGCCTATCCTTCCTTAGATCTTAGTTTTAATTATTTGACCCAGTGGGACAAGATGAAGTTGAATTCCAGAACAGTTTTTCTTCTGTGGGTCCCTATGGCTTTGCAATATCTGAATGAAAGGTAAAAACTGTGGACTGTCATCTGTAATTCTAAAGACAGCAGGATGTTTGTAAGAATGCTGATAGTTCCCAGCATTTGTCATATTTCTGTTAGGTGCCTGAGACTCTTCAGAACCTGAGCGCATAGGCTGGAAATCATGAAACCTTTTGTGGCTGCAGGCTGAGGGAAGAGATGTTAATTGTATCGTTCTTCCTCACCAGGCAATGTGGTGACTTTGGCATTGTGGGTCCCGCTTATAATCCAGGTCTTTCACCATCCTTTTCCTTCCTGTGCGTGAGTGTCCTAGAATGGGCCTCCTCAGCCTCAACTCTGTTGATGGGTAGGATTGGCAATTCTTTGTCACATGGTGTGCATACGGTTTTCTGTACAGCAGCCTCCCTGGCTTCTGCCCACTGGATGCCAATTTCACCACTCCACCAGTTATGGGTTTTTTTCCAGTACCGGGAATCAAACTCACAACTTTGAGCTTGCCAGGCAGGCACTGTGCTGCTGAGCTAAATCCCCAGCCCCTACTCCACCAATTATGATGACCCAGATTGTCTTCAAACATTCTGAGATGTCTAGTGGGATTCAAAGCCATGCCCAGTTGAGATGCTCCATGCAAAAGCCTTGCTTAAATGGTAGATTGTTGGCTTCAGCTTCCCTTGGGAGAGGTTACCCTGCAGACTCTGGCCTCCCGTAGACCTACAGGGTAGGTATCTGCATTTTAACCTAATTCCCAGGTGTACACCCATGAGTTTGAGGAGCTTGGTGGACCAATGACTTAAAGCAGAAGCCCTCAAATTTTGGAGTATTTCACAATTCCCTTCACAGAAGAACACAGATGCCAGGCTTGTGGAGTAGGAAAGGGCCTTCATAATTTTTCTAATGACCCCCAAATAATTTTGAGATTAAACACACTTGGAGAATCATTGCCTTAAAACCAAGACATCAGAAAAGGCCTGCACACTATTTCAAAATTCTGGAAGGAAAATTTTAGATGCCATACTCTGGTCCAAGAATCTGAGCAAGGTGTCTTGGTGGCCAGCATCTTATTACTTCTCCAGCTTCATGGGAGAGAGGCTCTTCAGATTCCCTGGGGAAAGCCAATCCATTCCAACCGCTGCATTCCAAATAGAAATTTGGAAAGTATTTGCAATTACGAGTTGCAAACTGGAAATGGTTTTCTCTGGGGTCGATATTCTCCAGGAGGAAATGGGATGTGAATAAACATGCTCTTTTTTTTTTTTTTTTTTGTAAAGACTTCTCAGGTGCAGTGTGTCAGTCTGTTCTGTGCTGGATAAACATCGAAGTCAGCCAGACCACCTGTAATGCCCCGGGTAAATAAAGAGAGAATGACAATCGATTTCATATCTTGTTGAGTGGTGGTTGGGAAGGGTGAGGATTGAATAGTGAGTAAGATCTTTGGCTTTGAGTGTGTGTATGTGTGTGTGTGTGTGTGTGGTGTGGATGCATGCTCTTTCCAACTTGTTCTTTATGCATAGCAAAAATTGACTTCTCTTTTTCTCTAGTTCATTAAATTCAGTCACGGTTTTTATATCTAATCTGAGTGGTTTAAAATCTTTTTCGATAACTTCACCTTTGCAAATCCAATGTTCGCCTGAAGGCTGCAATTACGAGAGAATTGCAAGGACATAGTAAACGATAGCAATCATGATTGGTGAGAAAACTGACCTAAGCAGAGCCCAGCTCACGGAGGCCACAGTGGCGCGTAGCTTTCATTTATGTAAAGCAACATTAAACAAACAAACTAAGCTAAAACTATGCTTTTCATATGTCATATGATGCTCATTGTCTATGTTATAGCATATGTGTCTTCAACTATGAAAACCCAAGGACTGGGTGGTCCTTATTCATACAGGGACATAGAGCTCTTCTCTTTACACCTCCCCTACTCTCTCAGATGTCCAGGCAGGACTTTTTTTTCCTTCCAAATAGCTGAAATAGTGACAGTGTGCATCATACAGCTTTCAAGGTTTTCTTGAAAGAAAACCTACAGAGAGGTAGGGAGGGTGGTGGAAAAACCCTGATGAGGAAGGAGATCTGCCTGGGCTCCAACTATTTCCACTGTGAAGTGTCCCGGTGACTTTTGAGTAAGTTCCTAAACCTCCCAGGCCTTCCGGTTCTCCCTCTGTGAGATGGGTCACTCTTTTTCAGCCTGTACGATCCTGGAGGGTCAAAACAGCAACAGGGGCAGCAACACCTTTTATCAAGTTCCTCTTAGGTCCAGATGGCTTCCCAGGTGCCTCACACGTTGCAGAGTCTCTGTGAGAAGGCATTATTACAGTGGTGTCATCATTCCCTTCTGTGCCTGAGCACATCTTTCACATAGCTCACTTGAGGTGGTACCGCTGGAAACCGCCTTGGGCAGGATTCTAACCCCAGTATCTTAGTTCCATCTCTGTGACCTTAATCCACAGCTGTGCTGCTTTTCTTGGGTGAGCAGTGGCTGTACAGGGACCTGCATATGGATTTAGAAGAGGAAGCCAGGGGAGATGCAAGTGGAGGGAACATTAAGTAAAGGTCAAAAGAAAAGGATCTTCTTAATAAGCAATAGGAGATTAAATCAAGTGGCTGGAAGAAAAATTCAAGGATAATGGGGAAGGGCTGGGGATATAGCTCAGTGGCACAGCACCTGCCTGCCAAGCCTGAAGTTGTGAGTTTGATTCCTGGTAACAACAACAAAGAAAGATAATAGGGAGAGAGGCAGGTGAGTTTGGACGAGTGTTCAGACTTGAGTAGTGGTCAGAGCGAATCCTGCAATGAGAACCAAATCTCGAGGTTCATTCTATCCTGAGATTTGCCTCTGAGGAACCCTGACCAAAGTCTGAGAAGTCAGCATGGAAACTGGTGGGCAAGATGCAGAAATTCACAAAATTGGGATACTGGGAGCTTTGGGTTGTCAAAGTGATTAAGGGACATTATCAGAAGGGAATGGGAACCAGAGGGATTCCAAGCCATCTACAGAGTTTGGGGAAATCCCAAGCAGGAAAGCCTTGTCTTACCCAAATGTTATGAAGACCTTACAGAGGGACGTGGAAGGAAATCCTACTTGGATGTACCTTATTGGTGAGCAAGTGGCAAAGAAAGCATGCCAGGAGTGAAGCAGGAAATCGTGTGACCAGAGAGAAGCTCCAGGGCCCTGACCCACAAGAAGCTTGATGACACAAGGTGCTCAAAAGAGCGGTGTGTATCAACAGCACCAAATTGGAGGCAACCCCAGTGCCCAAGAACACAGATGGAAATTATTATTAATCATCCCTGTGAATTGTTTAACAGCCATTTAAAGTGAGGGTCATGGAAACTAGGTTGCATTGTAGGAGCTGCTGCTCACAATATCAAAATCCTTTGAAGGATCACTTCCATTCATCCATGGGACTAAGAACAAACAGAAAGACAAAATGGTAAATTGCTTGACAGTGGTCAGGCTGTTGGTGAGTTGCTTTTTTTGAAAAATATTTTACAGGTATCAATATTTTTAGTTAATTAAAAAGAAAATTAATGGCTGTGTTTGGCCTCTTTGTGATAGTGGTCAACTGGGAAAGAGGTAAGGTCGGGGATGTGGTGTCTTTCACGAGTCAGCGGGGTGTAAAGCGCTGAAGGTTAATCCTGGAGGGCTGTTCTGGAATGGATGTGATGCTCAAAGCAAGTTCCGGTCCAGGCTGGCAGAGTTTGGCAGTTAAAATGTGGGAGAAACACAGGGGAAGGGGTCCCTTTGCGCATTCATGCAGGGGATCCAGGCTGGCAAGAGTGGAGGACTTCGGCCCTGGCTGCACATTAGAATGGACTAGGAGATGCTTAGAAGGTCCTGATGCTTGGGCAGTGCCCCTGGCCAATTAAACCAGTAGCTGGCAATGGCATTTTTAACAACATCCCCTACTGATTTTAATACATTCCTAGGGTTGAGAGGTAAGGAAGGAAGGAACAACCTGAGAAAATAACCCAAAAGAAACTGGTGATTCAGTAGCATACTAAAGCAAATAAGTTCAGGTTAAAGCATATCTTTTTAATCTTAGGCTTAACACCATTTAGAATAATTTCCCTGTGTTTCTACCACATTTTTGTCTTGGTTTATTCCAGAGTTCCAGGCAGATCAGAACACTGCTGGGTTGGCCTCAGGGGGAGACATTTCTTACATTTGAATTTGGAGAGACTGAGGTAGCCAAGGATATGGTTATCTTGTGTCTCACATGATGGTCATTGTCGGATTCTTGTTATTTCTCTAGAGAGCACCACTATGCAGGGGTCAAGTGCAAAAGAACTGCAGTCCATGAGGGGCCTGTCTAAGTAAAATTTGGGAATCCTTCATCTTTCTGCTCTCATACTTTCATAATTACTTTAGATTCTCGACACTCAAAGCGTGATGGGCAGACCCATAATGCCACCCTCACCTGGGAGCAGAAATACAGAATGCTGCCCACTGCACCTCTACTAAAACATCAGAGCATATGTGTTAGCAATGTCCCAGGATTTTCGTATATAGCACTAAAGTTTGGAAAACACTGCGATATGTCAGTGGTACCCCAAATCTTTCCATAATATTGGAGATGTTCTTTATTTGTGAAGCCTGCTATGGAAGCCACTAGCTACATGTGGTTGATAAGTACTTGGTGTGAATGAGGAACTGATCTTTTATTTAGTTTTAATTCTATTAAATTTAAGTAGCCAGTATGACCAATGGCTACCATATTGGATGGCTCCAGGTTCTTCTAAAATTTGGCTTCATTTTACTTTTCTGACGGACCACTTGCATTGTGGTTGCCTGGCTTTCCAAAGAAATTTAAAACCACCTTCTGTGTCTAGACTCTTCAGCGGGGAGTATTATGGGATGAACAATCTCCATTCTCATTCTGACCCCTAGCTGAGTTCACCTTCTGCTTATGCCAGCAAGATGGCCCTCAATTATGATTGTCAGCCTTTACCTGGAGAGGCAAAGCAAACATGTTGTGTGAAAGAAAAGGATATTTAAGAGAGGCTTAGAGAGCAGGCATGATAATACATTAAACTCTTTCTGGATCTTGGCTAAGTTCTTTGTGCATGCCATTTCATTTAATCCTTGCAACAAGAAGGCAGGGCTTTATGTCATTTTAGTTCACCGATGACTCCAGAGGGCTTGAACAGTGAATGACACAAAATAAATGCTCATGCACATGTCTATAATGACTGAGTTATTGTTCTTACTTTATAGATGACAAAATCGAGACACAAAGTGATTAATTGCCTTGAGGCCATAGAGTGTCAGAGCAGGCATTTGCAATAAAAAATACAGTTTAAATTCTATGTAAAGTTTTACAGCAAAAGACATATGACCATTAATCTCCACCAAAATACTCTCCCTTACTTTGCACTTACCCCATCACTCTTGCCACTTCTGAAGCAGTTCTGGAAGTCCTCTTTCCTGAGTGTTGTTACAAGGTATGGTCACAAATATGGTGAGTGCTGCTGCCATGTGTCATCCAATGAAAAAGTCAGGCTTGTCCCCATTTACATATTCACCCAATCTGGCACTGTGTAACTTCTGGCTCTTCCCTTAAGTCAAAATGACTGTGGTCGGTAAATATTTTGAATTGATTCAGGACATCAAGGCAGCCACCACACCACAAGTAAAGACACTCATGAAAGAGGACTTCCAGAACTGCTTCGGAAAGTGGCAAGAATAAAGGGATAAGTGTGTTCCAAATGATAGGGAGTATTTTGAGTGCGGGTTAATGTATCTTTCACTGTAATAATGTTTTAAGTAAACATTTACCATATTTTTTGGATTGCATTACATAAGTCTGATGCATCCCATCACTTCCAGGCAGTAATGAGTGGGGGCCCTGCTGTTTGGTTCTCTCTGTTCCCTTAAATAGGGGTGACATTTAGCTCAAAGAAGAAGACTTACTTGACAGTCTTTGCTAATGCCTGCCATTTGCAGCACTCCAGGAAAGCAATGGTGCAGAGTTGTGTGTCTTTACTTGCATATGGATCTCCCGGGGATCCTGCCACACAGGAGGTTCTGATACCACAGGTCTGGGGTGGGACGGAGCTCCTGACTCCTGATGAGCTGCCTGCAGCTGCACTGCTCTCAGGGAGCCCACAGTCCAGGAGGGGAGAGACGCAGGGATTCACAGTGACACTGCAGAGTGACAATCGCTCTGGTAGGATATGTTAGGTCCTGTGGGGCTCACAGAGGGACAGCCAGGTGGGGGGGACAAGTGACATCCAAGCTGAGATATGCAACAGATTTGGAGGGAAGGCAGCTGAAGAAAGTATGGGAAGCGAGCTCCAGAGAGGAAGAGTGTGTGCAAAGGACAGGAAGTAAAAGCGAAGGCGAAGATGGTGTGAAAACCACATTGACATCCGTTATGAACACGCCTCTCCTAGGGCAAATACCTTATCCAAAGAACAATGCGCTGGATTCCAAAACCAGCAGTTTTTTTTGGCTGCAGGCTGGAGCCCAGGTCACCTGCAGATAAACAGCTTTCTCTGAATCACATCCTCAAAGCACTGCTTGGTTCTAGCTGATATTTCTGATTTTCTGTTTGATGTCTGGAATCCTCTGCCCACTGCTTCTCAGCCCCACGCTATGTGCTGGCTTCCCCGGGAAGACTAATGAGGCAGTTGCCATGGTAACCGGGTGACATCCCTGTAGCGGATGCTAATACCGTAACTCCTGAAACCCCGTGCTTGTTTCTCCCTGTTTGGTAAATTAATAACATTTAAATTAAACATATTAATTTATTTCATGTCAATTAATTTGTATGTTAAGCGGCGTGCCTGTGTCACCCTCCCCTCCCCCCCTCAACACCCATTAATTAACTCCAGGCAAATTGGGAGCACATCAGAGAAGGTGGCAATAGCTCTCAGCAAACTACAATTACAACATTCTGCTCCTATGTAGAAAGTAATCAATGTCAAAATAATTGCTTTTCACAGGTCTACAGTCAGCTGTCTTGTCAGATAGTTAACTTACAACTACAGCTGTTTGGATTTTTAAATAAAATATATGTAGCCAAAACATCAGAGGGACAAGCAGTGACTGTGGATACAGTGGCTTGCGTTTAATATTGCCCCCTTTCAATCATTTTCCTTCACACCCAGCAATCTCTAAGGCTGGCGGTGACTGCACATGGGAACGTAGGTTCCCAGGAAGGTTAGCAGTGAAGAGTCGGGCAAGCCAATGGGTTTATCTGGCCCTAAATGAGCCAACTTTTGCCTTTCTTTTATTCTCTGTCTTTGTAGCAACGGTGGGAAAACTGGTTGCTCCCAATGAGATTACGCTCTCAGAATCTGATGCTCGCTAGAGGGGCGGGGATGCAGCCAATTCAGTGTGAGCCTTGCTAATCTTATTGGAACAGCTTCTCTATCCCTGAACTCTCTCTCTCGCTGCACAGCTTTTTCGCACATACAGGCCTCTTTCTCCAAGCTTTGGGGCACAATTCTTTATGGTAAAAACTGGTGTCTGGGAAACCACACATTGGAGATCTCTGCAGATGCTCCGAACGGCTTGTTTTTTTTTTTTTTTTTTCATTCTGATGGGAAGTGGAGCGGATGGGTGGGTGATGGGTGGGCAAAGACATCTACAGATGATCAGACATGGAACGTTACAAATGGAGCATGGGTGAGATCTGCTCAAGCTGTAGCCTGAGATCTGATAGGCTCGGTACTGGAGCTCAAACTTGTCTGCTCTCTAATTGTCTGCTCCCCAACAAGTGCAGCAAGCTGGCTGGATATAACCAAACTGCAGTCCTGCGATGTGTGCCGCCATATTGGTGCTGGGGATTTCGGGAACAGCTGGGGAGTTTGCCCAAAGCCCAGTGGAGTTTGAGCTGAAACATGACCAATCTCCCCACCTCTCTTTAACTTTGAGATTTTTAAAAATAAATTTAAAATGCTATGGCTCGTGTCTAGACATCCCCTCAAAGTCTCATGCAGTCATAGGGTTGGTCCTTGGTAGCTGAATCTAGAGTGTATGATTGATTCATAGTGCAATGCTAGTGGTTGATTCATAGTGCAGTGCTGGGATTAAGGGTGTTGGGATTAAGGGCAGGTGATTTTGGGATCAGCCCACTGATTAGATTGGCAGTGCCTTAACCCCTGCAGTCTAGATGCAATATAAAAGGGGCAGAAAGATGGACTCCCTTCCTTGCTTGCTTTTGCTATCTTATGCAGCCATGAGCTCTTTCTCCTCTGGGATGCCCCTCTGCCAAGCTACCCTGCCTTAGACCCAGCCAGCTATGGACTGAAACCTCTACAATCTGTGAGCTAAATAAACCTTTCTTCCTTTAGCTTTATGTGTCAGGTATTTTGTCTCAGCAATGAATGAAAAGTAACTAAGACACAGAGCAATGCCGATATATCATTTCTGTTATTGACTTGTGGAAATCTTTTCTTTTCTTTTTTCTTTTTTTTTTTTTGTTTTGAGAAAAGATCTCATGATGTAGCCCAGGCTGACATCATAGGCTATTTTGGTCTTGAAATTTCCATCCTCCTGCTTCAGGCTGGAGCATGCTAGGATTTATAGGCATGTGCCACCATGTCTGGCTTCTCTTTTGACTTTTTATATTCATTAAAGACAATTGTCCTTTATTAAAGTCAAAATGTGCCACGTCAGAGCTAGCTCCTACCCATGGATTCCAGTGGTTTGAACTGGAATGTGAAAGAAAGAGTAAAAGTAACACAAAAACCAACACACACACACACACACACACACACACACACACACACATGCACACATATTGACCCGCCTATTTATTTCCCTTGAGTTATAACTACTTTTCTTCCAGCTTGGACAGATGGATGTTTATTACTAGGGTAAAGAGCTGGAAAAATGAGGGTTCCACAAGCTACTAAGGATTTAAGGACAGAGTGCTAAAATAAAATGACTTTGCAAGTTTTATAAGTATGAGGGGGAACTGCCTGCTTTATGTGTGCAGAAAAATTGAATTTACAATCTCCTTTAAACCAGCAACTATGTCTCTTGACCTAGCAGCTGCTGCCCTATGGATGCTTAATGAATATTTATTTTAAACCCTTGAATTTCTTTATGTCTTTGAGCAGATCTCTAATCTGGTTTGTGAACACGGTCTCTCTGGACTTGAAAATAGATATGATGTCTTTCTTCCTCCAAGATACATCGCAAGTTGGTTGGAATGCCATTGTAGGCCACCTGTGCCAGCTGGAATGTGCCAAATTGGCACACTAATATTTGGAGACATGACAATTGTTTACTTATAAGCTCATTACAATTAGCAGGCATTTATATCTCACAGCTGACTTTGGAGGCACGTGAAGAGGTATAGCCAAAGACAGTGTGCTTATACTTGGAATTCAATAGGGTCTTGTGTTAATATAATTACATACAAAAGTTGATTAGTGGTATAGGCAGGATTCCCAGAATGATTAATTTCTATTTCCTTCTCTCATCATGTAGATTCATGAGGTAATTCCTCTGCTAGTTGGGTAGGATGAAAGACACTCCACTCGAATACTGCAGACAATCAGTGGACAGAATTCCTTGTTCCACGAAGGCAGAGAACGGGCCTCTTTGTTACAGAAACCCTTAGGGAAAGTCGTTGCTTTGGCCTTGTTTCATTTTCAAGGAAAATGAAAAGATATATTTTAGGGTGGCACTGTTTCCTCCCACAAATAAAAAGCAGAGCGCATCCTCCCCTTACTCAGTTCTGATGCTAGTTAGATCTTTGCCATAACATTGGGAAAGAATGGAGTGGGGTTGTCATAGCAACACATCCCATGTCAGAGTTTTGATTCCTCCACACTAGTTTTATCTCAAGAATTGCTGAAAGTTTCTCGAAACCCCGCTTCCAGGCTGGGAGAGCTGACAGATTTCAATGTGAGACGGAGCGGTGAACATCAGGCTCGCCTTCCTTCCTAGGCATTGCGTACAGAGAAGAATTCTCAAATCTCTATGGGTAGGGGAAAAGCTAGAGAAGCTTGGTTTTCTCGTTTAATACAACCATGTTTCTACTCCCAACACCAGCCTGAAACACTGGGGCAAACTTTTATACTCAGACATAATCACTTCTCAACTTGCTGACTTGCGTGCTAGGGCTGAGTAGCTGGTGGTGAGGAGGTCATCGATCCCCATTCTTCCGTTTCTCCCCTGGATACCTTTTCCTTCCGTTCCCTCAGCCTGCTACTTTTCTGGGGCCCCTTACCCCTCAGAGAGCAGCATCCCAACCCCGGCCTCCTGGCTCTTCTTAGGCTCCTCCCCTCTGGTCTGTCCAATGGGCCATGGAGTCCTATTGTTCTCACAATGATCAGTCTCTGTCAGTCCCATGATTTGAAGTGGGTTTTGTGCATTAACAGACTAAACCTTAACCTCCACCCTGTGAGGCTGGCAACACTCCTTTTTATCCTCAGTATATAGACAGGGAAACTGAGGCACCAGAATGTCAGACTTCTTGCTCCAGGTCACATGAACAGGATTGTGGGGTTCAAATTCAGGCCAAATGGCCTGAGCCGGTGTTCTTCCCATCATCCTCCGCGCATGCCCAGCATCCCTCCTTGGCTCGGACCCCCGCCGTCTCTTGCTGAAGCCACTGCAGCAGCCTGCTGCCTTCCCCTCTCAGCCCATTTCTGATCCATTCGGGACGTAGCCACCCAAGAGGTTGTTGCACATTTCAACAGTTCACACCCTCATTCATGCTGGCGCAACCCTTTTGCTAGACCCATAGTGCTGTTGAGGATAGATCTGAACTGCTTCCAATGTGAACAGCTCCGGCTCAATCTGGCCTCTGCTTGCAGTGGTAATGACACTGGCCATGATCTTGATAGCGGTGAGAGCTCACATTTACCAAGCATGCGCTCAGTGCCAGACGCATCTGAGGGACCGTCTCCCTGAAACCTCCCAGCCACTCTCACTGAGGCTGAAGAGGTTTCAGACAAGGACACTGTGATTTTGGATTCCAGGTCCTGGCCTCTTAAACCACCTTCCTCTGCTTCCTGGGCTGTCTGCACTTCCAGCCTCTGCCTTGCTCTTTCCAGATGCTTGTTGAATGAATGGAAGAACGTCACACAAAATGCCATAGTTTTCAAAATCCATCATTGCCACTATTGCAGCAGAGAAGAAAATAAATCTGGTAAAACAAGACGAAGCCAATCAAGAAGCTGGGGGTGGGGAGGACCGATAGCACAGCCACGAACGGGCTGCTTTGCTTTGTCTCTAGCCTGAGAGGTGGCCCTGGAGGCAGACAGCAAGGTGACCAGTGGGGTGAGAGTCAAGCCAGGAGGCTCTGAATGCCAGCCTTCTGGGGTGGCACTGCTGGGAAGGTCTGGAGTCAGCCTCACGGGGCTGCAGACCTCTTCCTCTGTGTTTACTCAGCCAATCAAAGCCGTCCCATCTCCAGCTCTGCTGGTGGTGCAGATGCCGTGCTGAGAAGACACAGTGTGAGACCCTAAGATCAGGCTGTGGGAAAGTCTCGCTGAAGAACCTTGTTTTGTAAGCTATGCAGAGCCGCTGGAAGGTAGTTTAAAGCTGGGGACTGCCTTCTCATGCCTTGTCTTGTCCCTTCTTTGCAATGGGATGGAAAAGAAATCCTCTGAGTCACACAAGACCTCTCAGCCCATGGTAAAGCTCAGGGTCAGACCTGGTTATAACAGCCATGGCAACACTTCAAGAAGCTCATGTCAAGCACAGCAAGTGAAATTGGAACTGAAATCCTGTCCTAGCAAAAACGGTTTCTTTTAACTTCTTCCTTTCTCATACACAGGCAAGGGAGTCACGGAATTTGTAGAGAGCAGGAAACCTGGCAGGCAGTGTTTAGCCCTCTGTTAACCTAGCTCTTCTTCATGGTCATGGATCCACCAGGTCTGTATTTCCTGCTGGGCCAGGAAGGAACGTCTAAGGGTATACGTGCGCGGAAATCTCCAGGCTGGAACAAGGCAGGCAAGATGGCTGATTTCACTGTGTGTCTGCCATGGCCGGACTGAAGTATCAGCTATATGAAAAATGTCATCTAAACTGTGTGTGGTAGCCCAGCACTTGGGAGCCTGAGGCAGGAAGATTGCAAGTCTGAAGCCAACAAGGGCAACTTGGCAAGTTCAAGGCCAGCCTAAGCTATCTAGCAAAAAACGCCAACAACAAAACAAAAAGAATGTCATCTAAATGTGAATCTTTTTAAAAGTAAGTGATAGACAGTGGCTTCTTTTTGTCTTGATTATGCAAGCCCTTGGATCAGCTTGTACACAATGGCAAAGCTTGACCTGGATTCACATCACAAAGGAGAAAGAAACACTCATGATTACAAGCCAATTTAAATGGGGGAGGACGTGCACCGGTGTTTTCTCTTAACTAACCATTTTACTGATGCATTTGTAAAGCCTTCACCAAGGTCCCCAAGGGACAGCGCGGCTGCTCGCAGTAAGAGAATGTGGGTTAAGGACCGAATTGGTTAATTCCAATATGGCATCATTAAGGGAAGCGATTTCTTTTTCAGAGAGCCAAATTAGATTAATTATATGCATGCAGAGTATGCTTAACAAATGGCGTAATTTAAAGGTGCTGAGCTGGGTTGCGCACAATTTGGTTCTTTGTTTTCCCCCTGAACAAAGCGTTTGCCATTTACACTCTGAATTTGATGTGCTGGGTTTGAACATTCTAGTGGCCATTAATGTTCGCTGATGAGCTTTGAAACACTTTTGTATTTCCTAGATGATATGCAGAATGCTACAGATCACTACGGGCAGAGCGAAGCCTCAAGCAGAAGACAGTTCTTGGTTCAGTGGGTGTGCTTAGCATCTGATCAGAATGGAGAGCGCCATTTCATCCAATTATTCCTTGATTATCAGCTTGCTCTGTGTAATTAAGGGATGAGGCCCAGCTTAGCTACCTTTCTTTCACCGAGGAAAGATTGGCGGGAATTATCAAGCCCTGAAACAGTGCCTGTTGAAAGCAAAGGCACTTATTGGGCAGGTGACAGTGGTGAGAGAGACCGTAGGGCCAGTGCTCTGAGGTTTGGCATTTGCCCCTGCCCAGAGCACTCTATCTTCTGTTCATCCTGCAGTGACCTCAAGAGGCATCACCACTTTGCCCTTTCTGGCTTCACCAGAGAATCACCTGATGGGAAAGGCAGACAGTAGAGCAGATAATCCCACTCCAGTGTGCCGGGCAGTGTGTGGCTGCCACCGTGAGACTGCGCTGTGACTGACAAAAACGGGCCAGTCACTGCCACCTGAGAGTGTGCAGTTTCCTGAAGGCCAAAGGCTCTGGTTCTGCAAAGCAGGAAATAACAGAGTACTTCACAATGGGAGGAAGGCTCCCCGTGCTCCTCTAAAGCTCCCGGAGATGGCCAATTGAATGAAACCCCTGCCTAATGCAGGGCATCTGCCCAGGGGTGGGGAGGTTGTTTGCCATTCCCATGAGGACTTTGGAACTTCCTGAGCCACTCCTTTCCCCGCTAGCTGGAGTTTCTAGCTGTCATACAGAGAGTAAATTGGAGTCATTTGTAAGACAGTAGAGCGATCTTGAGACCATAAGGCAGGTAGTTAATTATTGCATGATTTCTCTTATATGAGAAACCCAAAATATAAATAAATTAAAGAGATGGGGAGAGAACACGAAAAGGTGGCAGAGGGCAGAGTAGAGAGGAGGAGAACAGGATATTGAAAATTATATATATATGTATATAAATTTCCCAAAATGAATGCAATTATTAGGTATTGTCAATATACCCAATTAAATAAAAACCTATACTTATTAAATAAAAAAAATTTAAAAATAGTTCCTGGCTGTGTGTATCTCCATCCACTCTTCACTTGGTCCTATCTTCTGGAAAAGAACACCCTCCAAGCCTTGTACGGAGAGATGGAGGACAACTGCTGGGAGAATCCCTCCTCAGGCTCAGGCTGCAAGCATGTCTGGCATCATCTCTGGCTGGCTTTGAGAACAGAGGTCTTAGGAGGTGATTCTCTAGCAGGATTTCCTAGGGCTCTTGAAGCTGGGCCTTGCAGCAACAAGAGAAGTTTTCTGGGTACACCATAAAAGACAGGGACATCCCGCGGGGGGAGTATCAGCACATGAAAAAGAGACACAAAGATATACTTTTAAGAGAGGCTGGAGTGTCTCAGGGAAGGAGCAGAAGCTGAGGAGGAGAGAGGGGCTCGTGTCTTAATTTGCACAGTTATAGGACCAAGCCATGGGAGACCTGGCAGTTTGGGTTGGGAGCAAGGAAGATGAGATTGTAAAACCTCAATAGGAACAAAGGATCTCTGCTCCAGATGAAAAAAACCTGTGGCTACTCATTCTCTGATTCAGGCAACTGGGTGAGTGGTGAGTCCCCGTGCTCTGCACAGGCTGGTCGATGTGTTACCATTCTGTACACAGGCCCATCTCTTTGTACTGATTAACCTAAAACCTGCATGGTGGCTTCTTTTTGAAAGCATTAGACATGCTGCAGAAAATTTAGAAAATGTAGTAAAATAAACATTTAGATGACCCAGACCCCCACTCTCCATAGATAGCTGCTAGTAATTGCTTGGGGCCTGTTGTTTCTGAACTGAAATGGGATCGCAAGGTAGATTAGTTTACGGCTTGCTTTGTCTATTGAGGACACCGTAAACCTGTTTCCTTACGGATAAATACAGTCCTGGGATCCTAGTTTCAATGACTTCATGGTGGCCCTTGTTACGATACACGATCATTTATCTAGTTTGTCTGTTGTCAGACACTCAGTTTGTATGAGGTGGCTCTCTCCCTGTCCCCGCCCTAGGCACTTGCATCATGTCCGCTGCGGCCACCTAATGCAGTCCTCAACTGGTGCAGAAAAATAACCTTTCTGATGCTTTCGTTCAAGGCAGAGGCATTGCTGCACTAACTCTTATCTGAAGCATTTTTCCTTTCTGTTTGTTGTGTCTTGCTGGTCAGTGCAGGCATCAGCACCAAATTTAGAAGCCGGTGGCTCATGATGTGTGATCCGGCTCCAGAAGCAGCAGCAGCAGGTCAGCTTGCAGGGAACAAGAGCCTTTGATTTAGAAGTGTCCGTTCCCCTCCTCCAGCTGTTTCCAAGAACCACAGCACAGAGACGGCCTTCAGCTTGTCACAGTAAATCTGGTGTGGTGGCAGCCTGGCCAGAAACAAGGTAGCAGTGCTGTGGAGAAATGAGGTTCAATTAAACATCTGAAATCTCCCAGCCATGTAGCCTGAGTTGGGGTTTTCATTTGTGTCTGCACTCTGTAGACCTTGGCGGATGAAATAGCAGTTCTGCACCAGTGAGTTTGTTCAGGCTGTTCTCTAATGGGCTTGTGTTTGATGAGAGCTGAGGATGTTCTGTGTGTGTGCGCACACACACATGTGTGCCCTGGTATATGTGTAGTCCCTGATGGGTGCAGAAAGTCCTTGACTGGTGCCTGTAGGCTTTAGATTCTGGTACTGAGAAAAGCCTGCCCAGGGAACCCCTGAATGAGGGGCTTGAGTGTCTGCTGTCTATGTGTCCTACAGTGAGAAGCCTGCAAAGGAAATCCTTCCAGGGGAAAGTAGAACAAGTCCATGCATCCATCCATCCACTCATTTGTTTGTCCATCTGTCCATTCACTCACCCATCCACTCATCTGTCCATCCACCCACCCATCTACCTATCCACCCACTCATCCATTCATCTACTTATCCACCCATCCACCCACCCACCTTCCTGCCCCCATCCACTCATCCATCCATCCATCCATCCATTCAGCTATCCACCCATCCACCCATCCACCCACCCATCCACTTAACCATTCACTCAGCAAGACCCGCTGGGCATCTGTTTAATGTCTGTTTTAGGCACTTAGGACACTCAGTAAACAAAAGTGACAAAAGCCCATGCTCTTGTGCAACTTACATTTAATGATAGGAGATAGGCAACATGCTATGGGCATAATGCATTAGATAGTAGTTAGGGGACAAGAAGAAACACAGAGCAGGGGAAGAGAGCCCTGCCGTGTTAGTCTGAATGGGAGAACTGCAGTTGGGACTGGTAGGTAGGTGGGCAAGGACAGACATATTTGAGAAGTTAACCTACAAGTGATGGTTTGAGGAGTGAAGAAATTAGCGAGGTGGATATTTGGAGGGAGAGTGTGTCAGGCAAAGGGAACATACACAGCACAGGGCCTCAGGGACATCCTGCATGTTTAAGGAATGGTACCCAGGGCAAGTTACAGCTGTCAGCTTGGGGGAGAACGAAAGGAAATGAGGACTAGAGATAGTGCTCCAGCTTGTCCTGCCCTCTCTCTCTCTTGTTGTTGTTGTTGTTTT
>NW_004955527.1:3805620-3835588 GCF_000276665.1 Chinchilla lanigera | reverse complement strand
TTGAACTCGCAATGATCCTCCTGCCTCAGCCTCCTGAGTGCTGGGATTACAGGCGTGCGCCACCATGCCCAGCTTCTCCTGCCTTCTCAAAACCACAGATTTGGGTTTGAATCCCCATTTTCCCACTTAAATTTGTAAATCCCTTTCCCTAAGCCTTGGTTTTAACATCTCAAAACAGAGGGGATGACAACACCAGCTGTTTGAGAACCACACGTCTCTGTGGGGAATGAACCCCCCACATCCAGACAAGACGATAAGCAGAGGGGCCAAGATCTAAGCCGTTTCTGTCTCCTCCGTGCTCCGCCTGCCGTCCCACGTCTCCTTGAGCTCCCCAGACTCACAGGGAAGAACCGGTCAGTCAGCTAATAAAGGAGCCCGGCAAGTTGTCAAGTACTGTACAGATGTACTTTGTCATTGTTACTATAGATGAGACTTGGGGTTCAATTCTGAGATGACCCTGGCATCTAGCAATGTGAGACTGTCCACTTTATTTAGCAGTGCACTTTGAGTGACAGCTGGACGTTCTGCTGCTAGAGGTCACAGAAGAACTCACAGAGCTGAGCACAGTGAATAGATTTTATTGTGCTTCGTAGTTAAAACTATTATTTACACGGTATGGTTTAGCAATCACTGCCATATATACATTTTGCTAACCGATGTATGTTAACTTCCACACGTGCTGCTGATCAATACAAATAGCACCATGTGATTACATCCTCAGCGATTTACCTCAAGCCTTCATATCCGTGCACTCAACAAGCTGGGTGACCTTTCTCGCCCTCCTCTGCACAGGGGAAAGGAGGGCAGATAACCGTGGATTATCTAGAATTTTCTACATTGCTGAGCAGGTCTGTTTCCAATCAATCCAAATATACAAGCTTGTCCTGCAAATCTATTTCAACATCAAATTGCTGGCGATGATACTGACATGCGTATCACCCTTAGGCTGGGGATTTTTATGTAAATGTTTGGTAAATCCTACCTGGGTAATAAAAGCAGCTAGGTGGACTCAGTGGAAAAGTGTGCACGTGTGTGTGTGTGTGTGTGTGTGTGTGCGTGTGTGTGTGTGTGTGTGTGTGTGTGCACGTGAGTGTATGCATGCATGCAATGGAATTACTTTTCTGCCTGTGATTTTTTTCTGCCTGTGATATTTTGAACTGGAGAGATTTCACGTTTACCTGGCCCAGGCAATAAACTCAAACCTGCTGGAATTATTTCCATCAAATGTGAGTGCCCTGAAATAGCACTCACATCTGACCTTGTCAGTTTGAAAACAGCTGCCTCCAGCAGGAAATGGAGGCTTCTGAGAAGGAAGGGCTCCGTGGAAGGGAGTGGAGGGAGCGGGTCCAGAGGCTCCCAGCCTTGTCCACACTGCCAGGGGTGGGTGGGGCTGGATAGAGGGGCTCCTTCTAGCAAATTCAAGCAAACTGGAAAGTCTGGGCAGGTGTCCTTGAGTCTTTAAGGAAATTGCTATTTCTGCTCACTTTGGTCAGCTGACTCTACCGAAAGGTGGGGAGTTAACACAATTGATACGAAAATCAAATCATATATTTAAAATATAGAGCCAACCTACTGTTTCTAAAATGATTTTTTAAAAAATTTCAGCAAAAGAACATATACCTGTAATTTAAATATCAGATAATGTGGAAAGGTTTCTAAGAATAAAGTGGAGCCCCATCCCCTCTGTACCTCCTGTCCTGCTCCCTGGAAGGAGTCACTTCTGAATTCTTTTTAGCTGTTTCTTCTGCCATTTGCTTCCCTAAAGCTAAATTATATCAGCATATCATCTCCTGAATGATCAGTTTTGGACAGTGTCTGATGCTGTCATCTTATGCGTAGATGATCATTTCTGACTTTTTATACTCTTTTCCCTCTTTCTGTAGCCCCTGTAGTATAATTGCACATTGTGCTGTGCTTATTGCTCTTTGTATCATTCTGACTATGCAAATACAGTTTACTACCAATCCTGGAAATACAGAATGACTGCACTTCTGTGGTGACATTTCCTTTCTTTCCAACTTACTAATACAATCTTCATTTTCCTTTTCTTTAGATTTGTTTTCAATCTTAGTCTTTCTATATTTTCCAACAGTTTCTTGTAGAAGGATTCTCAGTGCAGTTTTCTACTCAGCCACACCCTGTTAAATAGTCTATCAGTTCTGGGTTTTCTTCCTCATTGACCTCTCTCTCTCCCATCTGCTCTCATCTGGTAGAAAATCTCCTTAAACTCCTGAACAGTCATCCTTGGGGTCTCCCTTCCATGATCCTGGAATTGCCTTTGCCTTTCTCCAGTGCCAGATCTCCTATTTCCTTGACCAAACTTTTCTTTTTTCCTTAATTTCCTTTTCCCTGTTAGTGGATCATTTTCTCCTGTAGTGTCCCATATAGTACATGGGAAATAGCTTTGCACACAACTTTGTGTGCTGAGAAGATCTTGTTTCTCCCATGATGGACAGTTGAGCTGGGTATGAAATTTTAGCTCTTTTTCCTAAGAATTCTGCAATCACTATTTAATTGTTTTCTGGCTCCTGATGTCATTGGTAAGAAGTCTGATATCATACTGATTCCTTGGTATGGGATGTCCTACTCCACTCTGGATAAAGAGGATCTATTTTCTTTTACAATCTTTTTTGTCTCTAGTTGTGAAATTTCATGTTGATGAGTATTAGTGTGGGTTGGACCCATGAATGGTACTAGGATGTTTTCTGGTATTCTTTCTTTGCTAATTTGCTTCCTATGATTTTCTCTGTTCTCCTTAAAAATAGTTTAGTTGCCTGTAGGACCATCTAGATAGAACTTTTAAGTTTTTATTTATCTTCTCCGGGCCTGTTTTTTTTTCCTTACTTCAGATACCTTCTAGTTTAGTTTAGAAAGTACATACACATCTATCATAAGACCCTGCAATAAGTTAGGGGCGGCCAGGAGCACCAGGAGGCTAACAGCTCTGACCTCAGCACAGTCTCCCTGTTCTAAGCCCTCATCTCTGCTGATCTGCCTCTGTACTTGGTGTCTCAAGTTCATGAACTGCTCTGGGGCTCCCAGGGCAAATCAGCCTACCTTCTAGGAAAGTCTCCCTCTGCCAGAATGTTAGCTTACCTCTATTCTGTTATTTTATTTCATCAGTTATGGCTCAGTGACTCAGATGACATCTAGTTCACCAAAAAATGTATTGGCATCTCTCTTCTTTCTTGAGTTGACTTTGGGATGAGAAAAGGAACAGAGATCTCATTGTTCTGTCATTTTGAAGCTGGAAGTCGAGTTGTCCATTTGAGGAGTTCCTCAAAGGACTCCTTTGAATAATAAAGTAAAAGGTCATTTGATGCAAGACTAATTATCCTTGAGGTACACGCTTCATTTGTAAGGATTCCAGTTTTCCTTTAATACCCCCCAAAAAGCCCTCCAAAAATCATCCCTTGAAAATTTTTGTGTCACTGAACTTTAGCGGTGAATGAAATCAGTGTTGCTGCTTATTTAACAGTCTCCTACCGTTGACTTTTAAAAACAATTTTTCTGTTTTTGTGGTAAAATGCATGTAATATTAAATGTGCTATTTTAACTATTTTTAAGTATTCAGTGTAGTGGCATAAAATACATTTGCACTGTTGTGCAATGGTTACTCTGGAAATTTTATCTGTGCAACTGAAGCTTCACATCCATTACACATTAATTCCCTGTCTTCCTCTCACCTCACCCCAGCCCACACCAACTACCATTTTACTTTTTTTTTCCTTGCCTTACAAAAAATGCTATTAGTAAATATTTGCAGGACTTTTTGCTTGTTTGTTTTTTTGTTTGTTTGTTTTTTGAGACAGGGTCTCATTATGTAGTCCAGGTTGGCCTTGAACTCACTATGTAGCCCAGGCTGTCCTCAAACTCACAGCAGTCTGCGTGCCTCAGCCTTCTGAGTGCTGGGATTACAGGCTTGTACCATGACACCTGACCTTAGTATATATTTGTGATACATAATATTTATATTCATTTTGGAGAATTGCTACATGTACATGTCACATCTTGTTTCTATGAATGTGACTCCTCCGGATGTTTTATTTATGTAGACTCATACCATATGTGTCCTCTTGGCTTATTTCAGTTAGTATCATGTCCTCAAGGTTCATGCATGTTGGAGCATGTATCAGTGTTCTCTACCTCCCTTTTTAAGGCTGAATAATATTCCATTGTATATGTACACCATATTTGTTTATCCATGCATCCTTCAATGGATACTTGAGTTACTTCCACCTTTGGAATATTGTGAGTAATGCTGTGATTGCACAAATATATTCTCAGGTCTTGGTTCTCAGTTCTTAGGAATTGCTGGATCAAATGACAATTCTCTTTGTAATTTTTTGAGGAATTACTACTGTTTTCCATTGAGGCTAGTATTTCATATTCCCACTGATAGTGTATAGGACTATGATGCTTCTTTTTTTTTTTTTTTTAATTTTTCTCCAGTACCGGGAATCCAACTCATGACCTTGCTCTTTCCAGGCAGGTGCTGTGCTGCTAAACTAAATCCCCAGTCCCAGAACTATGATGCTTCTGCATCTTCTCTGACACTTGCTATTTTCTGCTTTTTAGAAAATAATACCATCCACTGTAATGGATGTGAATATAATTGGCCTTTTAAACACACTCACAGCTGGGCGTGGTGGCACACGCCTGTAATTCCAGCACTGGAGCTGAGGCAGGAGGATCTATGTGAGTTTGAGGCCAGCCTGGGCTACAAAGTGAGCTCAAGGCCAACCTGAACTGCATAGCAAGACCTTGTCTCAAAAAAAGACAAAAACAAATAAATGAATAAATGAACACACTCACTTTTATAGTGTGTTACTACATGTGGAGTTCCTTACACGCTTTACCTCCTTTACTCCTTGCCCTAACTCTCTGACTGAGGCACTGTAATTATCCCCATTTTATAGTGAAAAAACTAATGCCCAAAGAGAGGAGTTTTGCTGTTCCATGGTGACGTAAAGAGTAAGTAGCAAAGCTAATGGTCCACTTATCCGTTACTGCATGTCAGATGATCCAAAACTTAAGGCAACAATAATTTGTTTTTATCTTTCCCAGTTCGGTAGGTTCCTGGGCTCTCGGCTCTTCTCACCTGCATCCCTCACGTGTTGGGCCTGATGATGGCTAGGGCAAGAGTCCAGTGAAGGTCTGACTGGGATGATGTCACATAGCTTCTTTACTCGTGGGTGTATGCTCCCAGTCCCTCTTTCCATGATCTCTCTCTCCACCCAGGTAGGCTGGTAGAGGTAGGCTCTCACGTGGTGGTTCTGGCCTCCCAGAGGCAGGAAGGAAAGATGCCAGGTGCCCACAAAGCTTCCTGTCTCTCCTATTCTGGATCTGTGGAGATTCTGAAGAAGGAGCAGCAGATCCATACCATTAAAGGGTGTGGAGGACTCGGAAGACACCAACACGGCCAGTCTTGGATCATGAAGTCTCCCATCAACAGTGCCTGGCCTCCAGAAGCCAGGCCCCTGAACCTGCTCACCTAAATCACCCTGCAGTAGTTGTTCATCTTTACTCTGGGATGGTCATTCTGAAGAAATAGAACCATTAGGTGTCACCTTGTCCAGTGGTTTTCACAATGATTTTCATAAAACCAAAGTTGGACCTTTTCTTCAAATGATAAAGTACTAGGAAGTTAAAAGTCCAATGAGTGTGTGAAAGGCACAAGATATAGTATCTTTCTGCTCAGCCTTCTTGAAACAATTTATTTAACCTTTGTATGACACAATTTTCCACTCTATAAAATGGAAATATTAATGGTAACAAAATGGAAATATTATTGGTAACAAAATGGAAATATTATTGGTAACAATACCTACTATAAGTTTATGGTTTAGAAGAGATGAATTAATATATTTAAGTGCTGAATGCAGTTACTGTCATATAGTAAAGTGAATAAACAATAACACTTGCTACTATTAATTATTATTTTTAATTTTGAGACTGATAAGGTAACACGGGATAAATCAGGTGATATTCTGAAATGTAGATCAGCAAGTGGGATTCTTGACCCACTGTACAGTCATATATTCCTGATGGTGGAAATAGGTTCTTTGTAATATGTCAGAAGGTGATTTTCTTGTATATCATAGAATATGGTAGCCATACAAATTAATATGGCTGCAATATCACTTGGTGATAAAATCTTATGGGACTTGTGTATGTGTGGGGGTGATTCATTGTTGACCAAAGCATTGCTATGGGGTGTATGACTGTAGATAAGCACATTCTCTGTTTACAGATGAAACATTGTAATGAATGAAAGATAACTACATTTTTTGAGTAATTCCTCTTATGGAAAAGTCCTTCCCCTCTCCTGAATTTGGGCTAGCTTAGTGATTTGCTTGATAGTACAATGTGATAGAAATGGTTATGGAGTTTCTGAGGCTTAGTCAGAAGAATTCTTACAGCTGCCACCTGGTCGGATTGAATTATATGCTCTGGGGAAAACCAGTCACCAAACAAGAAACCCATCTAGCCTCAGACCACCATATTATGAGAATCCAGAGCAACTCAGAGAGGCCCTAGAGGATGAATGCCACATGGAAAAAAGAAAGGCCAAGGACCTTCAAGGGGTCAATTATGTAGATCATGAAGCCACACTGGAAGTAGTTCTTCCAGCTACAGCCACCTCAGGGGCATCACATGGATCATAGGTAAACCACCCAGCAGAGCCCTTCCCAAATCCTGGCCCACAAAGGCAGGAGCCAAGTAACAGAGCTACTTTAAGTCACCACATTTGGGGAGTAGTTTGTAAAAACATCACTGATAAGTGGAGTGGGAAATATACCCCACAGCTTTTCTGTATCCATCAGGAAGCACTGGTCCAGAGAGGAGAGGGGACCCACTGGGGTCTCCTACCATGAACAGATGGTGTGAGTATCAGAAGTAGAGACTCTGGAACACAATTGCCTGAGTGAGAATCCGAGCTCTCTCACTTTCTAGTTGAGCAAGATTCCTTGTCTTAAATCTCATAGTCCAGTGGAAAGAATTAAATGAAATAATGTATTTGAAAATCACTTAGAATAGTAACTGGCACATAGTAGACAAATAAAAAGATGTCTACAATTACTATTATCCATGGCTAACTGATAGCAGATCCTGGATTAGTATCCATGTTCTCTAATTCCAATCTAACACACTCTTAAGGGGCCAGTCAGTAGCAGGGTGTGTACACGTGTGGACTGTCAGCAGTTTCCAGCCATGCTGTCACTTTTGAGGCTGAATTTCTACCCCCTTAGCACAATTCCTGCTTACAAATGGGCATGATATGAGACTGTGAGCAGAAACGGGAAGACATGCCATCCACAGAATTAAAAGTTTAACCATGCAGAAAATTTACAAAGCCCATTTTCCCTAATAGTCTTCTTTGTGAAAGACTATCATACTCAAAAAAATTAGCTTCTGTTGTCTAGTAGAAATTCACCAGCAATTTGGAAAGAAATCTATTAGGAATGATGGCCGAAAGGGTCACCTAATTATGACTTGGAGGCAACACCATCTGCTGTAGGTTCTTTGAGAATCATCTTCAATATGGCATACTCTTTCTCACTGAATGAACAATTGATATGAAATCCCCATCTCAGATGCATCCAGAGAAAACACTGGCCACTGAGGTGCTGGTGATTTTTTACATGACAATAGACAGCTCACAGGTCTTGGAGCCCTAAAATTGGGAAAAATCTATCCAAAGGATATACAAGGGATGGTGCCTTTATGGCTTTCTGTTATTCAAAATTTAGGCAGAAATAAGTACATGTATATTTATCACTGAAGCAAAAAAAAAAAAAAAAAAAAAAGAAAGAAAGAAAGAAAAAAGAGGGAAAGAACAAGGCCCAAGGGTGTGTGCATGTGACCCAAATGCACTCGTGTCACATCTTGTCTACTGTCCTTGACACTAAATAGGAGTCATTTTTTCTCCGGCTTGGAACTTGGCTTGCAAAGATCATTCAAGACAGCTGCTTTGGTCAGACACAGTGAGAAAACCCACACATGATCCTGTACTGTAATTATACCGGGTGGCAGGGGTTCATGGAGTGATATATAGATGGTACTGCATCAGGACTAGCCATCCTCTGCTGCCTTGCACACACTCACTGAGTTTCCCAGGAGGAGGGTATGGTCAGGCCCTTGTATCTCTCGTGGTCACCTGTGTTTGTGATTGGCAGCCTCTGAACTGTTCTGTTAATTCCAGAGCAAATATTACCCATAATAGGCATTTTACCACAATGTTCATTCCTATCAGGAAGAGACAATGTGAAGTAATCTTATAATATTATAGGATGCACCTGGGTTGGGGTGCCTAGGGTATTCCTATGGGAATTTTATACTGAAGTCTTCTCTGTAAAGTGGGTTTACTTTACTTGTTTCCATTCCCATCACTCAGGCATCCATCCACCCATCCATCCATTCATCCATCTACCCATCCATCCACCCACTTACCCATCTATCTATCCACTCATCCATCCATCCATCCATCCATCCATCCACCCATCCATCCATCCACCCACCCATCCACCCACTTATCCATCTATCTATCCACTCATCCATCCATCCATCCATCCATCCATCCATCCATCCATCCAACCATTATCCAACCAACCACTTGCCCACATATTTATTTTAAACTCCTTGTTTAGAAGCAATTCTCATTAATTCCCAATCAACACTTCTGGCTAAATGTTATAATAGAATTGAACCTGGTCATGTGTCTTGGTGGGACCTGGGTTGGAAGCATGCGTGCCATCTCTCTCTCTCTCTCTCCATTTCTGTCTCCTGAAGCACCTTCACAGAGTCCTAAATTCTAATGAACAGATCTTTCACAACCAATGACCTTGCCATTTGCCTATTCCTAGTTTCTACTTTGTCCTCAAATATCACACTTTTTTTTTCCAGTACTGGAATCGAAGTCATGACCTTGCGCTTGCCAGGCAGGTGCTGTGCTGCTGAGCTAAATCCCCAGCCTTCCTCAAATATCTATCTAGGCTCTCCTGACTTCTGGTCTGAACATCCAGGAGCCATTGCAAAGTGCAAAGCCTGGCTGTCGCCATAGGTTTCTCAAACACTGCAAAATGGAAATCATCACCCTCAAACCTCACTCCAAACCAGCAATTTCTCTACTACTTTTCATGGTAGAATGGCTACTGCTTACTGGCTTCCCAAACCAGAAATGTAGACTGGCTCCTCATAGGACTTATGCTGCTCATAAAGAGAACAATTAAAAGCTCAGAGCAGGAAACCCCATGGAGGGATGCAGAGGTCATGCCCAGGGTAATTCTATCTAATGACCCAGTTCTCAGGATTTGGGTCTGGAGCCAGCTTGACTAATCGCTAGCTGCATGATTTGGGCAAATTACTTAACCTCTCTCTCTCTCATTTTTCTCAACCACAAAACTGGAAAATATCTACCTTGCTAGGTTTGTGATGATTAAATAGCCTATATTTGCAAGTATTTAGCATAATGCCCAGCAGGGAGTTTGTGCTCTGTGAATGCTGGCTTCTTCTCACCAAGCCCCAATCCATGGTTCTGGCAAAGTGTAGCTCAGTGTGTCTTAAACCTGCCTTTTCTTCTCCACAACTACATTCGGGCTTCCACTGCCTGGACTATTTTCACAGCGTCCATCTCTGAGTAGCAAACTGGATTGTCTAAAACACCTGTTGACCCCATCAGTCTGTTGCTCTGCAGAAAGCTCTCTACATCCCAGCAAGAACTGGGTCACCTGTGATAGCCAGGGGCACCTCAGCTCCCTTCTCCCCTCAGTGCCTACACTTCCTCCCTTGCTCCCCCACCCGCATCATCTATCTCTTCCCCTTTTCCTCCCTTCTTCTCACCCTCTTTACTTCTATCCTTCTCTATCTAGCTCAGCCAATATTGGTTGAGACTTTCAAAGTCCAAGGAGCTCCCTCTGGCCCTGGGGTGATAGCGAGGGAGGACAGATGGCCTTGCCCCCAGGGAGCTCAAAAGAGAAAGATAAGGAGCAACAAGCATTAAACTGCAGCTGTGATGGTGCTACCTGAGGGCCTGATATGGGAAGGACAGTTGACCTTGACAAAGAGGTCCACTAGGACATCCTGCAGGAGTTAACTCTGCAGAGGAAAAGGGGAAGGAACTGTGTGTGTGTGTAGACACATGTATGCATGAGTGTGTGTGCTGGAATGTAAAGCACTGGTCACTTCCCTAAAGGCCAACTCAGTTATTGAGTTTTCAGGCCTCCAGCCTTGGATCAGCCTCCTTCTTCCCAGTCTCTTCGAAGTTCCTAGCCATCCCTGGGGCAGACCTGTCACCTATCCACCTGACCATGCAGAGGCCAGGCTTGTTCTGTGGGACCCCTGAGAACTTCTCTCCAAGCTCACAAGCCTGGGCCAGCTCCATCTCCCCAGAGCAAAGCAGGGCACGGCAACCACTGTCTGGAAAATCCATAGTGTGACATTATAAGAAAAAGCACCCTTTGGTTGAGACTACTGCAGAAGTGTGTTTTTTCTGTTAGAAAGAACCACAGCTAGGTGCTAGCTAAGGACGGAAAAGTCAGGTTTTATTTGATAGCTGAGAGGCTTCAGTGACATGGAGCTCAAATCTGATAGGACCGGGACAGCTAGGGATTTAGAGCCCAGAAAAGAGGCAGAGGCATCAGAGGAGGGAGAAGGACTGAGAGGAGACATCTGGGATGAGAATGTTCATTCTGAGACCGGGATAAGCAGGCCAAGGACAGGGCCTCATCCAGAAGAGGCTCAGAGGGGCCCATCTGACACTTGGGCAAGGGCGGAGTTTGTCGACTGATAGACTTGGTTCCTATGCATCTGTTCTGCATCTTACACTGTAGCACACAGGATTCGGTTTCTCATCTGCATCTTACACTGTAGCACATAGGACTCGGTTTCCCATCCGCCGAAAGCTAAGAAGTCTAAGAATGGCTACTGTGTGCCAGGCTGGGTCTGTATTCCCGAACATTGCCACGCCTGGTGACCTTGATCCTCAGACAGCTACTCTGTCCCGCCAGAGCACCATCGCTTTGACAGGGAGCTCAGCTCAGCTCATCCCAACACCCCTGCTGGCATCAGGGACTCACACCCTGCTCCTACTCCCTAGGGTCAGCCAGAGCACTGAGTCCCCTCTAAAAGCCAGTGGAGAATTTTACATAAAACATCCATGTTTATATACTGTGCTTCCTGCCAAGGCATTAATCTCTTTGAGCCTTTTTTCTCAGCTGCCCTTGGCAGTAGCATTTCAAAACTGTGACCCTCTCCACATCAAAAAACCAGTGCTGAAGGCTGAGTGTGGTGGTGCATGCCTGTAATTCCAGCATTGGGAGGCTGAGGCAAGAGGATCAGCACAAATTCAAGGATAGCCTGGACTGCAAAGTGAGTTCAAGTCCAGGCTGAACTGTGTATCAAGATCCTGTCTCAAAAACACCCCCCCCCAAAAAAAACCCCAAAAAAACAAGAACCTAAAAAGAAAAAAACCAACGCTGGACTTCATGGTAATCATCCAAAAACTATTGTTCACGCTGTGCTTTATGCTGCCCAAGAATAGCCACTGCCATACAAGCCATGTGGGCTGTCCTATGGGAGTTGATCACCAAGATGGTATCCTGTGATGCTTACCAGCTACTTGATTGAAAAAAGGAAGGTTCTGAGAGGCTGAGTAAGCCGGGCCGGGAGCTGCTCCGAAGGCTGAGCGCCGAGCAGCTGGGGCATGTAGGGGAATGTAGGGAAGCAAAGGACTAGTGGTGAGTGCAGGATTCTCTCAGGATGGGGCAGGAGGTTGAGTCTGGGAGCACGGTGGGGAGTGGAGAAGCCCTTTCCTCTGCAGGGCGTAACCCTGGCACAGAGGCCCGAGGAAGCAAGGTGTGTCCATCTCAAGGGAGAGCACATAGCCCAGCAGCAGGAGCAGTCAGGGAGATAGATGCTCCCACAGCCACCTGCAGGTGGGCAGAGGCAGCATTGTTTTCCTGCAGTT
Organism: Chinchilla lanigera; assembly: GCF_000276665.1. Taxonomy (NCBI): domain Eukaryota; kingdom Metazoa; phylum Chordata; class Mammalia; order Rodentia; family Chinchillidae; genus Chinchilla; species Chinchilla lanigera. The sequence goes on along the minus strand of NW_004955527.1, from coordinate 3,823,620 downwards.
TGTGGAATGCCCTTGAGGTCCTGGGGGCAGCCGGAGCCTAAGCTGTCCCCTGTGACCCAGCTTCTGGTATCCATGCATGTGTGTTCCCTTCCCCATGAGAGTGGGCAGGACGTGGGGCCTGCTTCTGCCCCTCAGTGCACAGCACATGATTTGCTGCGTCATATGGCACAGGTGATGGGAGGTCATAAATGCGGCTTCAGGAAGTGCCTGGCTCTGTAGCCTGTAGCCTGGCTTGAAAGCAGGCATCTCCTCCTCGGCGCCATGCTCAGGTTGGTCCAGAGGGCTCTCTGCTGAGGGCCTGTCCTGGGCAGGGTGATTAGCAACATCTGTGGTTTCAACTCTCCAGATGTCTGTGGTCTCTACTTCACCCTGCAGCCCACTTGTCTAAAAGGTCTGGTGTGACCAAGGGCAAGTTATTTAATTTGTAGTTCCCTGAGTTCCCTTCCACAGGAAAGGGTCTGTTTCACTGGCTTATTACTAGGGTTAAATGAGATGCTAGGTGTAGAATGCTCAGGACCCCGGCTGACACACGGTAGGTACTCAGTCGATGAAAGAGGCAGCTGGAACCACCATTGCAGACTTACTGCAGATTTGTAAACTTTAAGGGTAAGACATTAAGTTTATGTCTGTTTTAGGCGTAAAGTTTGTGGCCCTCAGTTACAGCAGCAACAGGAAAGTAATACGCCGTGCTTATGGAAGCAACGGGGAAACAGAGGTTCAGAGAGACGGAGTTCGCTCCTGCTCACAAGCGGGTGAGCAAACACACACAGGTGTGACTCCGAAGCCCGTGTTTTCCCGAGACACCAGACTGGCAGCAATCTTACTCCGACATGGCGGGAAGCCCAGACTGACCACGGTCTCCCGCCTGTACACCATCAATCCTCTCAGAAGTCAGTCCACAAACAATCAAACAGAAAGACTCAGACTCCAAAGTCAGCTAGCTCGCCATGCTACAAGCAGCTGCAGAGGGGCCTGGCACAGCTAGCGTTCTGGGTAGTTTATGGTCTAGGGGCACCTTTTTCTGGGGAGTGTTTTGAATGTTGTGAGGGTCACGGACTCTGTTCCCCAGAGGGGAGTCACCGCTGCTGTGTTCAGTGTCTGGGCCATGGCCCCAGGCCAGCGAACCAGTGAAGAAGAGGGTACATAAGGTCAAACTCAGAGTAGCTGAGTAGGTGCTTTAGAAACGTGCGTCTTTTCTGCACCCACCAAATCCACGCTCCCCAAAGAACTGTGAGGAGACGGGGGAACGAGTAGGATCCATCCTCACTGCTTGAAAGGTGGCTCCAGGCCAGAGCACAGACTCCACACAGGCAAGGATTCTTTGCTGTTTATAATACCGCACCACATACACACAGCCTGGCACATAGTGGACCCTCAAGGGACAATTTTTTAAACAAATCGATGTGACTGGAGCACTAGACCAAGAGTCTCACAGGCCCAGGCTTGCATTCTAACTTTGACGCTTCTGACAGGCTTCAAACAAGTCTCTAAACTTCTCCCTTTATTTGTAGCGGGGAAAAGGATGTCACCTTTTTCGAGGGCATTTTGGGGCTCAGGGACAGATGCACAAGGTTCTTCATTTTGAAATCTTTGTAACGGTGACTTACGAAGAATCACAGTGTGCCGAGTACCCTACTGGGTACCACGTGCTCCTGAGCTCATGAGATTCACCCGGAAGCTGCGAGGGAGTTGAGGAGTGGACCAAGGTCAGGGAGAGGTAAGCAGCTGAGCTATTGGATTCCCAAGGAGGACTTTTTATTACCCAACCCGCGACGTTACGGAAGGGAGAGACTTGCCTTGCTCATGGTCTTGGAAGCATCCTTGAACCGAATAGCACTTGATGAGGTCTTAAAAGGACAGGGCTCTGAATCTCAGGTACTGCCCCACACAAACATCATTAATTCATCCCTTTGGGGCTGGGGATTTAGCTCAGCGGCAAAGCGCCTGCCTGGCAAGCGCAAGGTCTTGAGTTCGGTTCCCGGTACCAGAGAAAAACCAAAAACAAAAAAAAATTAATTCATCCCTTTGGAGCAGGTCATCCATTGCAGTGCAGTGACTCGTTCTCTTCAGGGACTGTATCTGAACCCTCCAGGCCTCTGGCTGCCCTCAGACTTGCAGGGCCTTTTGCAGTTTTGTGCCTGGAGCACAACCACGGCATCCTGCTGGGCGACTGCTCACCCAGTTCTGTCTCCACTTATACATCCGCCTGCTAGCCACCCACCATCTGTGTCCTGTGCCTGGCCCAGCCCCATGCTGCTGCCATGGCTGGGCGCCTGTCCCCGACAGAGCTCATCCTCTCTATATGCCCCACCTGTGCCTTGGCCCTTCCCCTTCCTTTCCCACCATGCCCTGGGCCGCGAGGCTCCCAGGACTCTGTGGTGACTCCTTCCTTCCCCCTTCCCAGGGGATGCTCCCTTAGTCTGGCAGAGCCCTTCTGAATTTCTCCAGCCTTTTAGCCTTCCCTCTGAATCCACTAAGGACTTGGGCAATTTGTACCGATGAAGCAGGGGAGGCGCACAGCGACTTCCGTTCTGTTCGCACTAATGCGCCTTTTCCCAGGCAGTGGGAGAGGGCAAGGGAACTTGTGTGAAGAAGTGAGAAGAAAAATATTGGGCTAATCTTCCCCAGCGACACCCAGCCACGGGACAGCTCTTCGGGAAGCAAGTTGCCCTGGCCCCTTGCTCCTTTCCATCCTCAGTAAGGGAGGTGTCATCCAACTGACATGATTGTATGGGGGAGGGGATGGATTCAAGTCAAGGAAATGCATGCATTTTACCGTTCTAGGACTATTTAGGGTCTGCAGGGCATCACTGCACACAACAAAGCTTTTGGAATAAGTGCTGAGAAGAAAGGTCCTAGATGAAATCCCAGCACTCCGGAGGCTGAGGCGGGAGGGTAGTTGCAAGTTCGAGGCCAGCCTGGGCTATAAAGTGAGTTCAAGACTAGCCTGCATATTGAGACCCTGTCTCAAAAAGAAAAAAGAAGAAAGAAATGGCCAGGATGAAATAAATAGCAGAAGGGGAGGTGGGAGTAGTTTAGATAAAATAGTCAGGAAAGGCCTCTCTGAAGGAGATTTCTATCACTCTTCATGAAAAGGAGCCAGTATTCCATGAGAGGTAGGAACATAAGGGATACGCATGTGAAAAGGCCCTGGGGTCAGAAAAGTTTTGAAATAGTCAAAAAGCTAAACGAAGCCTGGTATAGGTAACAGCAAACAATGAGCTAGAATTGTTCCTGCAGTGCTACCTCAAATGACTGCTTTGGGAAGAAGGAAGGATGGAAATTGTGATCTCTTTAACTATCTGGAAATTTAGAACAAGGAGGGAGAGAGATTTTATGGTTAAATTAGAACTATCATCTAGTATGGATCTTCTAAGACCCTACAGTTCTCCTATCATTTTCTGTGCACAATATGAGGAACTCAGGAGGAGTTTGATCCAGGAGCTGCTAAACACTGTATAGTGTGATTCTTTAGGGACAGAATGCCTCAATGGTGGTCCGTCTCTGGGCAGCATCTTGTGACACAGTGTAAATCCCTTGTTGGGTCACAGCATTCTGGACTCTTTCTGGCTTTCCTGTTTGGTTTGGAGGAGGCAGAACCAGTTCTGAAAGCAAGTTCTCACATTCTTATTCTACACACATTTGGTGGGTAAGGTTTTTTCATCTTTTAAACACTCTGCCTTTTCTCTACCAGCTAGAGAATTGGTTAGGATGGCCAGGTAGTTCTCCCGGGAGTTACGATTTCATGTTTTCCACTGGCAGCAATGGTCAGAAAGTCTGAGGCTTCCACTGACTCTAGAATAATTTCCTATGATATATTTTCCCTGGTTTTTGTTTTTATTATTTTTTTGAGACAAAGTCTCACTATGTAGTTCAGGCTGGCCTCAAACTCATGGCTATCCTCCTGCCTCAGCCTCCTGAATTCTAGGATTAAAGATGTGTGCCACCATGCCTGGCTCTCTCCCTGAATTTTAGTTTATTCATTGTTTAAATTGACATACGAAATTTTATGTACTTACTGTGTGCGATGTGATGTTTTGGAGGATATACACAGTGTGGGATGGTTAATTCTAGTTAATTAACGATCACGTTACCTAATATTGCTATCATTTTTGTGGCGGGAATACTTAGCATCCATTGCCTTAGTATCTTCCAAGAATGCAGCCTGTTTTCACAGGTGGTAATCACTATACTATACAATAGACTCGTGAATTACTTTTCCAGTTTAACTGGAATTGGTTAGGATGTATCCTTTGACCAACCTCTTCCTGGCCTTGTGTCCCCTCTTATGAGCCCAGTCCCCAGTAACCACCATTCTGCTGCCTATTTTTCTGAGGTCAGCTCTTTAAATTTTTTTTTTTTTGGTGTCAGAAATTGAACTCATGACCTCACGCTTGCCAGGCAGGCGCTTACACCACTGAGCTATATCCCCAGCCCCAAACTTTTTTAGATTTCATATATGACTGAGGCTACCTCACATTTCTTTTTTTGTGCCTGGCTCATTTCACTTAACAGGCTCTTCCATGTCCAAACAACAGGATTTCCTTCTTTTTTATGGCGGAATAGTATTCCACAGCACCAACCCACCACATTTCCTTTATCCATTTGCCCACTGACTTTGTAATATAAAGATGCCATTAAGGATCATGTCATTAGAATTTTCTTACTCAGATCAAAGTTTAATTCAAGATTTTGTGGACATTCCCCTCTGAATGTCCCGGAGGGCAGGGACAGTGTCCTTTCTCCTCATGTCCCCAGGCAGCCTGGGGCAGAAGACAAGAGCCTAGCAGTGGTTGGCTGGTGGGGGACCGTGTGATGGCCAGGAGTCATCTCCAAAGACCTGAGGATCAAGTGGGAGTTTCTCTCACGTTACGTCTCTACTGATGGCTCCCCTGATGTCTCTCCTGTAGGACCCAGCCCATCTACTCATTGGAAAACCTCCCTGCCCTTGACTGGAGAGGACCATTTCTGCTTGATTTAATTTCATTCTTGGCTTTTCCTAAGCAATGACATCTGCCAAGTACCTGGTACCATCTCTAGGGCTTCTTGGTATTATTTGGAGAAGCAGATTCTTCTTCTGCCATTAGAGCCACTTTCAATGTCCGGCTTCTCTCCCACAGCTCCCTGGAAATCCTCATGCAAGCTTTCCAGGGTGTGCATTTGCCTTAAGCAATCACCCCAGGGGCCTTCATTACACAGGACTCAAGACACCATCGCACGTCTCAGTTGTATCAAAGGCTCCTACTAGTTTGTGGTCCCAGCTCACATAGAGCTACATCCTGCATCTGTGACAATGACCTTCAGAGAGGTCCAGCACATGCCCCTGGGATAACCTCTGAGTGTGACGCAGACCGTGCCCTAAACCCATATATATTAGCAGCTGTGTAAGTTTGTATCCCAAGTGGGACCCTTCTGGAAGTGCAGTCAGGTGTTTGCCTTAGCCACTTTTCTCATTGCTGAGACAAAATACCCAGCACTCACAAGTTAAGGAAGGAAAGGCTTACTCAGCTCACAACCTGTAGAGGTTTCAATCCATAATCCGCTGGCTCCAAGGCAGAGCGGCACATGGCAGAGGGGCAACCATTCATGGCAGTGGAAGACAGCAAAAGCAACCAGCAAAGAAAGGACAAGCCTCTTTCTGTCCGTTGTAGTGTATGCACTCAAGTCTTAATCCTAGCCCTGGACCATGAATCAACCACAAGCTCTAGATTCAGCCACTTCTGAAAGCCCGTCCCCCATGACTGCATGAGGCTTGGAAGAGATTCCAAGACACAAACCATGACGGTGTTGGTAAAGGTGACACTACGGTAAGAGACATGAGACAAGACTGTTTTGGGTAAACTAAGGTGTTTTGTCTTCCAACATACGTTGTCCAAATCTTTATCTCGTGTTTCTAAATGTGATCTTTTGATCTTGCTGTTTAATAGGTGCCAGTAGAGCGCAGAATTTAGAGACAGGAGATGTGGGTTCAGAGCCTGTCTCTACTTGACACCAGTGGTGTGAACTTTGACGAGTCAGCAAACTTCTCAAAATGTACACACTTTTCTCTCAGAGGAAATTCTAGAAATGTAGTTGGGCCAAGCAGGCAGCACCGGGTTGGGATATGAGATTAACCATGCTGCTTGCCAGCATTGTGGGAGTGTTTCACTGAGTAAGCCCATGGTTGTATGTGGGGGTGATGATGGCCGAGGGGTACTGTGTAGGCAGAGGAGAGACCCCTCCACCCACTGGGGAAGGGAATGAAAAAGGAGTGTGCGGAGGAAGTATGTGGAGGAGGACTTTGTGGAGAGGAGGGACCTCTAAGCTAAGTCCTGAAGAAGGAATAGGAGATTCCCAGAGAAAGACAAGAGGAAGAGAGAGATGCACAAAGGGAGCAAAGACCAAGCAGCTAAAGAGAACATGGTTTGCCTGAATGACTGCAAGTAGCTCAAAATAAGCATGACACTGAACCCTATGGAGAAGGTTCTAGAACAATACGTGAGAAAAGGCTCAAAAAGAGGCCAGCAGGCCCACATCCTGGAGGGCATCGAATGTCTCCTCAGGAAGCTTTGGACTGCAGACGTCAGGGAGCTTGGACTCCTATTCACACGCATCTTCCTCAGCAGCAAAAACCAGCTCCACAGTGGCGGGAACTGGCCCACCTCATTTCTCACAGTATTCTCTGTCAGCCTGAACATGGCACAGAGCAGGTACCTACCAAATGTTTGTCAAAACGGATGAGTAGACAGAAAGGTATAGAGGAGGAGACCGAACATGATTTGTCTTTTAGAAATAAGACATTAACACAGAGTGGGGAGCGGCTGTGGGATTTGAGGACAGGAAATGAGAGATGAGGCTGTTTGGCCTAACTGGGAAGCGGGTAGATGGCCGGTCAGCTATTACCACATAGACTGGATGGGAGACAAGAATGTGCCGCTGTATTCTGGAATTCCCATAGTGATCTGTGTGGAGATGGAATTCCTCAGAAAAAGGCCCTTATTCCTCAGGAAGCTTTGTAAACACAGTGTGGAACATGTACCTTGGGAAGGTGAGGTATCTCACTCTTAGAGGCAGGGGGAATTCTGGGTAGTTTCATGGGTAGTTTGGTTTTGGAAATCCCAACACAATGACTATGATGATGGGTGTCTTGGGGCTTCCTGAAGAGCAGCAGTAGGGAAAAGAAGAATCAGAGTGAGTACTAAGGATATTAGCCACCGAAGAGTGGGGTGATGGGAGATCATCCCTGAACCGTGGGAACTGGATCAACTGGGGTTAAACACTGTGTTTTTGAGTTTGACACAAGGAACTGGATAGACCCAAGAGCAAAATGGTCATCATTGTTGCTGGTGCCCCAAAGAGTCTGTCTTTCAGCTATTTTATTTTATTTTAATGTTTGTCTTTTTGATACAGGGTCTTGCTGTGCAGTTAAGGCTGCTCTTGAACTCACTTTGTAGCCCAGGCTGGCCTCGAACTCACAACAATCTTCCTGCCTCAGCCTCCTGAATGCTGAGATTACGGGTGTGTGCCACGACACCCAGCTCTCTTCAGCTACTTTATACTTTATCCAAAGGCCCCCAGTAATCAGTCACCCATCCTCCAAAGCTCTAGGTTGTGCAGATGCGCATTTTCAGTTTCTAAATGGAATTTTCTAAATGGCTATGTTAGGGCTTTGTCTGATGGATGGTTCAAAACCTTGTTGCCTCCAGCAAATTGAAGGCAAGGCCAATCTGAATGACTGTGAAGAGCTGAACTGGCTAATTGTTTAAAATAAATTACATATGCAAGTCATTTGTTTGGTACTCTAGCAGATACTTATTGAGCACCTACTAAGTAATAGCCTAAGGCTGGGATCTGGAAATCAGGCATAAACAAAGTAGACACAGCCTCTCTGCTTGGGAAGCTTAGAGACTAGTATGAAAGGGAAGCAGTAGTCAAATGATTGTCAAATCAGTATAATAATCAAAAACTGATCAGTGCTGCAGAGGAACGGTTCAGGGAGCTAGGGCATCACCAGGCAAAGAAATTTAATAGAGTTTGGGCTTGGAGTCGAGTTCAGGGAAGGCAAATCCAATGAGGTGACCTTTAGCAGACACATACAGTGAGCCCAGTTACTGGGTAGCTCAGGATGAGCAATTAGGTGTCCAGCCAAGTCTATTTCCATGAATAGATTGGATGTGGTTGGAAGCCAGCGTTTGATAAGGGAATTACATATGGATAAAGACGCGTTCTCTCAGGCAAATCCAACTTTACACTGTTGTTATTTCGGTTGCCTGAAGTTTCACCATAAAATCCAAATTACTGCCATCTGAACTAATGATCTTTTATTTATTAATTCAACCATTTTATGTCGAACTCCTGCTTGCCTACCATATATCAGCCAGAGGACCAGCTGTGCAGGGCTTGTGGCGATGCATATAAAGCATTCTTGCTGTCCTATAGAAGCAAATGTCCTGATCAGAGAGCTGTAATGCGGTCGTTCCCAAATAGCTGGGTAGCAGTATTTCCCCAGATTTCAGTCAGGTGAGGGCCCTCTGAACACTCTTTTCCGTAACTAGAAAGTAACAGTAACAATAGTTATAATAAAAAATAAAATATAAATAATGAGCTCTGTTGCCAGTAGAATTTGAGCTTAAGGTATGTTCTCCCTTTGTCTTTTAAAAAAATATAGATATATATACTACTGGGAATTGAAACCAGGACCTTTGCACTGGACAACAGCTGCATCCCTTTTTTATCTTAAGATCGGGTCTGGCTAAGTCGCCCTGGCTGGTTTGAACGTGCAATCCTCCTACCTCAGGTTCTCAGACACCTGGGATGGATTACAGACGTGCCTCACTATACCCTCCATTCCTTTTGTTCAGAGTGGACATTAGGTATACACACAGAAGAGGTGTTACAAACCAGTGCCTTCCCTTTCCCATCAGTTCTGGAAGGTGATGTTTCTGATAGTTTAGTTGACACCCTCTGGAACCACTACTTTTAGAGTTAAAAGTTCCTAAATCACACCATCCATGCAGAAGGATTTTTTGTTTATTTTGCAGTGCTGGGGGTAAAAGGCGGGACCTCATGCAAGCCAGGTGAGCACTCTACCCTTGAGCCCACACCAGCCCCAGAAGTACTTAAAAGTCAGTGACAGTTGGATCCACCCAAAGGTCATCCAATAGACTATAGTTAAAAGAGCAGGGTTTCCAGAAGAGGAAATAATCCGAGTATTGAGAACAGAGTTAAGGCACATTCTGATTTTCGTGTATGGAGGGAGAAGGGGCCCGGTTGTTGTTGGTGGTGCAGGGGCTGTGGAAGATGCGTGGGGGACCCATTGGTGGTTTTTGGCAGGCAAGTGACATGGTCAAAAAGCAAACTAATCTCCTTTCAAATTCAATCTCTTGCTCGGGTGTTGGAGTAAATGGAGGCCAGCCCTTTCCTTTGTGTCGTGAAGGCTGCATGATTAATGGGTCTGTTAGGGTTGGGATGCAAGCAATAGAAACCAACTCTGGCTGACTTAATAGGACGGCGTGTACTGAAGTATATGCCGTCACTCACAGTGTGGAGGCAAAGCCAACGAACAGGTGGCCAGAGAGGCCCCGGCATCCAGGGACAGATGCTCTAGGTGACCCCCAGGGTGGAGTATCTCCAGCTCTGTTCTGCTCTGCTATTCATGCTGCCAGAGGGGATCTGTGAGTGGTTGGTCCCCGTGAAGGCCTGGAGAGGCTGGGTTCTCCAGACAGACTCTCGGGGAAGTCGGTGCATTCTCAATGGAAAATCAAAATACTGTGACCAGCTAGGCACCATCCTCTGGTGTCTGCCTTACCTGGCAAGCTGTGGCCAGCCCCACAGCCAATCCAGTGTACAGCCCTGCTGTAGCCTCTTAGCACTGGGTAAGAGGAACTGCTCTCCAGGGCTCATGCAGTAGAGGAATCCACCTACCCAAGTCACCAAAACACAAGGACTTTATTTGTCTTGGTTTTATAAGGAATTATTTTGAATATTTGGCACATATCTGAGCAAATAAGCATTCCGGAGCTGGGAAAGCTGCATGGGGTTTCCCAGGCCAAAGGATGCAGGACCAAGGGCATGTGGGTGGGAACCAAAGGCCATCAAAGGCCCTTCTTGGGAATGGGAGGAAACATGGGTGCTCGTGTGAAAGCTGGCTGCCCCAAGCTACCCAGGCAGCTCTTCCCCGGTGACTGTGCTTTTCCCCCACTTTTTCTTGGCTGGTACAGTTTGTGGATAGGGAATCGTGAGTCAGTAGAGAGAAAACTACCCATAGGTCCTGGGGAGCTTGCCCAAGTCAGTTTGCACCCCAAGTCTGCAAAGCCCAATCATCTCTGCAGCCCTAGCTCCCTGCTCCCCCGCTCCTGCCCTCCCTGTCCCTGTACATCCTTACTGCTATTCAGGCTATCAGCAGACAGCGAGGGGACAGCATGGCTCCTTTAACCTCCTAGTCAAGAGAGAACAAGCTCTAGGGTCCCGGATATATCTTGATTACAACCTTTTCTTATTTTTCATACAGAAAATCGAATCCAGGGCCTCATGCATGTGAGAAAAGTGTTCAATCACTGCACTGCATCCCTAGTCTTGTTTTAGATTCATTGTGCAAATTTTGAGACAGGGTCTTGGTAAGTTACCCAAGCTGTTCTTGAGCTTGCCATCTTCCTGCCTCAGCTCCCTGAGTTGCTGAAATGACAGGGGCATGCCACCATGCCTGACTGATTTTAACTTGTAAATGTCTAGTCGTAGGGTATGTGGGGTGCCATTTGTATCCTTGCCCTCGGGCCTACAGATGCTAGAGGAGACCTACTCTGACAACATCACACTTCAGGTAGAATTTTATGCACCACTGGGAGGATCATTGCAGTCTCATGAGGGGCAAACATTCATCCCTACCCTCAGTATCCAAAGAATGATAAGGCTCTTGAAGCCACATGATGGTCAAAGGACAGAAGATCTGGGCAGGCAATATGTGAGGGTGAGTTTTGCCGGCATAGTCTGGGCAGGCTCGACCTTAGAAGAGAAGGCATACAGCTTTCATGTTAACACACACACAACAAAAACCAGACAAGAATAGGAAGAACAAACAGTGATTTAGGCTAAAAGAGGCTAAAAGCATTTTGAAACAGGCCCGACCAAAAAGTCGCTCACCTTTGAAAGCTAAAAGCACAATTTCAATCTTTTGTTTTTCTTGCCCTATCTTTCTAAGCATCCATAAGCTACCATTATTCTAAAATCCTGGGCCGAATCAGAAATGCATTGAAAAGGAAAGCCCCCAAAGGAAAGCTGCTTCAAACAGCAGGTAAAAGCAAGCGTCTGATCTCCCAATTACTTCAGCTGGTTCCAGTCCGGGCATCTAATCCACAGTCCTCTGAACTTATTTGAGGATCGATATATAAGAGGTGGGCCTGGCATTTTCCCATCAGCCTACATCTCTGTTGCAAAAAAGCTGGTGATTGATCTCCAAAGAAGGGGAAAGAGCTTCAAAACTTCTTGGTCCCCTTTGTGGGGGAGGGGGCGTGGCTGTCTCTTGCTCAGTGACAATGGCACATGGCTTTGCTTTTCTGGACAAAAGAACAATCTGTTCATTGTATGGTCAGGACATAGTTTTTGGCCCCTGAATCCTCAGGAAGAGTTGCAGAAGGGATCCAGGCTGTGGTCCATTTGCTTAAACACTGCATATCCCTCCTATTTTCAGGCCCAGAAGGCAACAGGGCTGCCAGACTCTGAGTAAATATCAGTGATCCTTGGTGGAGTTCTATGGCACTTCCCCTGTGACCTCCCCAACGGGTTGCTGTGTCAAGCGGGTTTCAGACCAGGTTCTGCCACCTGCGCAGCAGCGTCTCGGCACTCAGACACGGAAATGCTCGAGAACCTGTTCCTGGAAGTTCAGCCAAGCCTCTGCTCTCTGTGCTAGTGGTTCTTAGTTTCCCTCTTGTGTGGAAAAAATAATAAACTGACTTGGCATAAATGGTGCTTGACCACCTGGCGCAAGGTGGTCCTCTTTACCTCTAGCCCCAGGCTGTGGTTTGCATGTGGCTTGTAGTCCCGAGGTTCACATACTACTGGTCCTTAAGGGTGAGGCCTAGTGGGAGGCTATTGTGAGTGCTGCCTCACAAGGGTGAAGGTACTTAGTTCTCATGGGACCCTGTACCAGTTCTGTCAAATGAGTTGTCTGTCAAAAAGCCAAAGACCCAGACTTCTTTTGCTCTGGCTTCCTGTTGGGAGGTACAATCTGTGTCTTGTGCACAAACTACCACTATTGTGATGCCCTTTGCCATGAGGTCCTCACCATAGCTAAGTCATGCCATGCCCTTGAACCTGCAGAACTGTGAGCTAAGTAAACCTCTTTTCTTTTTTAAGTCATCCAGCCTCATGTATTTTATTATTGCAACAGAAAATAGACTGATACACCAGTTACTGGGTGACTACCACATTGCACAGTTTTATTTCCTTCTCCATGTTATAAATGATTATCTAGTATTACTTATGTATTTTCCCACTTCTTAGTACCCTTCCCCCACACCAAGAATGTCAGATCCATGAGCACAGGGACTGTCTCTGTCTCATCCATTGTTATAACCCTACTGCTTACCACAGTGCCCAAGGCACTGAGTACACATTTGTTGAATGAATGAAAGAACTCCTCTACATTCTTTCCCTAAGTGGGTTTTACTGTTTGGGCATGACAGATAGTGTGACACTTTCCCCATTCTTTGGAGAAATTGGTGACAGCTGTGTTACAGGTACTGGTGAAGAGAATAAAGCTCAAAAATTATTTCATGATGTTGCTACAATTGCAGAAGTGGAATCAGATTTCTAACCAGCCCCTTCCTCGCCAAATGCTGAAGCCCACAAAGTTCACCCATCTTCTCACTGTGTCTGTGTCTCCCGCTGGACTGTGATTGCCTCCAGAGAAGGGACTGACTTGTTTATCTGGGTGTTCCCAGTGCATGGTGCAGTGCCTGGTGCTCACTGCAGACTCTGTCAACATTAGCTAAATACATTTTCTCTTTCCCTGCTTCTGTCCTGGCACCTCCATGTTGCTTCCTGGTTTCTGGATTTGAATCACTAGAGATATCCAGGACTCTTCTGATGGGATGAATCCAACTCAAGCAAGAAAGAATATAGGCAGTAGCAGGGGATGAAGTGGTACAAACTCTTAGATGTTCTGGAGCCATCACAGCTGTGCCATAGCTCCATGAACACAATCAGGACCTGGCTGTTCCTCATTTCAGTCTCTTTGCCTCAGTTTCTCTTCTAGGTCAACCCCCTCCATGTGGTGACCTTCAGCATCTTTCCCTGAGCTAAAAATCCCAACATACAGAGGAGTTTACATACCCCCGTGTTCCAGGGAAATCTTCTGGGGTTGACCTTCCCAGGACACATATTCCTAAACTAGTCAGCTCTTTCCAGGGCCCTGAATGCTCTTCCTGGCCAAGCCTAAACCCCATGCCTAGTCCTGGAGCTAGGGTGGTGAGAGCTCACCTAACCACTGACACTAGAGAGCAAAGAAGGAGTGCTGGTGTTCTCTAAAGAATTGTGGTGCAATTTCTAAACACATGGATACAGAGGAGAAACACTTTGTAAATGTTCTCTGGTCCACTAACCTCCCTCCATATTAGCCCTGTCTTAGAGACAAAGGTGCTCTCATCTAATCAGTTGCTCTACGTGATGAGCTTTTGGAAGAAGTAACCACTTACAAGTGAGTTCAAATGCTACTGGTGATTGTTGAGGCTGGTCTTCTCATTTGTGATCCTGACTATACAGAGCCCTTCCTAGTCCTCACAGCCCACGAAGTTTATATTTGTAATCTCATGAAAAGTTACTGGAATTCTACTGAATTATTTCCAATCTATCACATCCAATGCAATCCATGGCGAGAATAAAGACCCTAATATATATTTGTAGTTATGGGGAGCCAAAGGGTGCTAAGTCCAGCCATGATAATGGCCATCCAGAACAAAGGCCTATACCCAGATCGGAACCCAGACTTTATTCATTTGTGAGGAAGGGAGTGGCTTGAGGATGAGTGACTGTGAGAGTGGCCGGAAGTAGGTGAGAGCTGGGTTAGGTGGGAGGCCTGAAATTACCTCTGCCATATGCAGAGAGAAGGATCTGAAGAAAGAGTAATCTGCATGACACAACTGAGATAGCATCTAACGTTTTGGGGTCGGTGCTTCAGCTCTGATGTGTAATCTTTGAAGCTCCTGGAAGTCATAGCATCTATTCCCAAGGCTCGATCCGATCCCAGCCAATGGCATAGAGCATTGGCTCACACATCCTGCCTCATCCTGGCTTACTTGAGGGAGCAACAGGGAATCAGGGAAACATGCCTGCTGTCTCCAAAGACTACCATCAGCACCTCGGCAAGACTGATATTCATTGCTTAGAGCCAATTGCAGGGGTAAGGAAAAGTCCTAACCAGCTCTGTACACATCAATACATGGAAATAGAGTCAGGCTCAGCCGAAATGGAGCCAATTGCTCCTCTTTCAAGGAGAGTCACCTAGGTGATCCTCCACACCTGACACTATGCGTCTCAAATACCCACTAGGAAATGTACCCTAGAAGCCATCTCAGAACCTGCTGGGTACTTTTTACAATTCAGATTCTCAGCCCACACCTTAGAAGAGGTCAGGTAAATTAGTTGTAGGGTCAGGAATAAAAAATCCCAGGTGGTTCCAGCAGGTAGCCAGTCTGGAAGACCATTGACCTGACCCATCAGAGACTCTCTCATTGTAAAGTTTTGGGGTCCAGTAGGTGGAAGGGTAGTGCCATGGCTGGCTGGTGGAAGAGAAATTCAAGGTTTCAAGGACTTTCACAGCCCTTCCAGTCCTGTCATATACGCAGCTGTCTTCTCCCTCCACAGAGAACAGAACTTGGTCTGACCTTATTTTTCAAGGTTTTGTGGTTGCCCAGAAAAGGAAGTTGCAGAGTTGTCAGCCAAGGTCTCCAGCTAATTGTCTGCTAATGGCTTTCATTATTGACCCAGGAGCTCATTTAGGTAAACAGGACGGGATGGAACCTGGTAAGTGGATCTGCAGCCGCATTACCGCTCATCTTCATCATCCGAGCCAGGGGAGGGCCGGCTTGTCCGTCAAGCATGTCAAGTGGAATCATTATGCAATGTTGGTAGCAGGATGTCAAGATGGAGAGTGCTTAGTCTGTGATGACGCCTTCCAAATCACCACGATTATCTAATAGCAGAGGTGGTGGAGGTTTTAGTGCCTGCAATTCATGCCCAGTGCCCTGGGACTCTGAAAGCTTTTACTCATGCCATCCAAGTAGGACCTGTTTACTCCCTAACTGATGTAATTGCAAATACCAAGTCAGCTCTACTGTACAAATAAACCCCGGTGATAGTGATCTGTTATTTTGGGCCAGGAGCGTGTTACCTGCAAGATTTAGCTGGCTTTCTGAAATACTGGAGACCTAATTCCTGGCAAGGGAAACACAGAAAGCTTGATCTTTTCAGCTTAGCATACCTCATCTGTTTTAATCTTCCATTTTTAGTTTTCAAAATGTGTTCCCTGAAGGGCAGAGGATTTCAGGGAGGGTAGAGGCTACCTAGGGGGAAGGAACAAAGCCTTTGCTGGCATTCCTAGTCCTGACTGTTCATTCCTTATCAACCTCAAGCCACGGCCACCCTGGGAGAAGGCTGGGGTCTCCCAGAGGTGTCAGCCAAGGGCCCCAGCTAATAGTCCTTGCATGTGATCAAGAAGGGAAGGAGGAAGAAAGGTGGAAAATGTCAGTGAAGTAAGTGAGTGGATTATTTCTTATTTGGAAACCTTGAGCAAAATTGCACTTTTTTAAATTGACCACAGAATCTGCCTTCTATTTATAAGGAATTTCGCAAATCCATCACTCCATAAGGAAAGGCAACTCATTCCAGGACACCCTAATCGGCGGGAGGAATCGTAAATCCAGCGGTGGTGAAATAACAGTCTTTACGTGCCAGGATAATTTGAAGGCAGGCAGTCAGTGTGAAGCTAGGCAGGGGAGGCATTAGGATTTAATGACGAGGATTTAAATGGTGCCCCTTTTTCATTCTATTGTAAAAAACATCCTTTCTACAGCTGTTTGGTCACAATGATTCATAATGGAAATAACATCTGCTATTAAACATCTTAAATAATTGGAAGCTCACAATGAATACATGAGCTTATTCACACTTTTGCACACAAACCACCTATTCGCAAGGTCGTTGGCTATTGTATGGGTTATGGCAATTGATACAAAAGTGTTGTTGAAGTATGTTAGATTCACCTACAGTCTAAAAACTGCATAGTCCATGTCCCACCTGAATGCCACAGATGCTTAGAGGGAGGTGGTATCGTCCCATTGTTTAGCAGAGAAGATTGGAAGGACATAGTGGCTAAACAACTCGAGTCTCACAGCAAGCAAGTGATGAGTTGAGTTCGATCCAAACCCGAGACCTGCTGACTGTGGTTGGTGGGTTATTTCTGACTCCCTGGGCTGGGCTGACTCTCACAAGCATGAACCCCACCAACAGGAGAACCCTAGAGTTATTTTCTCTCTCAAGATCAAACTGAAGCCTGCACATGCAATCCCCTGATAAAAGGACAGCATCAGGCCCAAGGTGGCTATAGCAAAGGAGCTTGGGACACAGAGTTTAACTATATAAGCCACTTGCACAAGTTTGAATGGACCCATGTTGGGATTCAGGGCCTGTCCATTTTAGGAACTAGAAGGTCATGACCCCCAGATGTCTTTGCACCAGGAGTAGGAAGTCTGTGAGGTGAAGGAGCAGAGAGGTTCTGGGACAAGGATGAACCTCCCAAGCTCTGTCTGATGAGTCTCAGGGAGCTGAGGTGCTACAGTCAGAGCCAGCAGAGCTCTTTCTGAGAGAGAGTTTGTAAGATCTTGCAGACTTGCCATGAGGCCATATGACAGCATAGTGCCTGGTGTGTTGGAGGACACCCCCCATTTCTGCATGAATTCAGCTGGCACTACAAAGACTGGCTCCTCTGGGGACACAGGGTGGGAACAGCATCCCCAGTGAGACATTGTTTGTCCCCAGAAGGCCCCTCCTGGTAGCAGACTTCCACATGGAGCTTGGAGGACTCGGTACAGAGCATGTGGCAAGCTCTTTGAGGACTATCAGAAATCCTGGTGTCAGAAGACACATGCTTGACAAGAGCTGGTGGGTCTGCCTGAGCAGGTGGGAAGCCTTGCTGTGGAATCCTGGGCTTCAAGAATTCTGTGTCCCCAGCTGTCAGGTTTAGGGATCTGTAGGGTCTATCTGAGGTGCCATTTCATCTCAGCGGTCACGTCTGGAGTGTCTGGTGGAAAGCTGGCTCATTGGTATGTTAGAGGAAGCCTTAAATATCCCTTCACTGAGGGGGAAGATGGAGCCCTCTGTGCTGTCCTGGACTTTACCACTTGCCAATGGGTTCGGAGCGATGGTGAAATGGACCTCTGTGTCCCCATTTACCTAATAACACTAATAACACTCATCTCCTTGCATTACTTGAAGTGTGAAACATTTTTTACTACAATAATTATAGAAGTCCTGGTCAGGGAAATGGAAAGGGACACACGCCAGTTGAATGGGCCAGGTTTGAGTTCTGACTCTGTCACTTGGTAGAGTGTGACCTAGAGCAAGCTGCTTAACCTCTCTGGACTTCTCTTTCCTTCCCCTGTCACGTACATAAGGACACCTCCCTCCCAGAATGTGGAGGGATGCATGAGATCCTTTATGTTAGGGGTCCAGCATCCAGGAAAATTCTCCCCTCCAGCTAAGGCAGAGACACACTTGCCTTTCTGAATTCACTCCCAGGAGGAAGAAGTCAAAGGCTCTGGAGGCCTTTTTTGTATAAGGCAGAACGCACTGACAGGAGCTACGTCTCCGTAGCTGGGCTACATCTGCAGTGGTCACTCTGTCCTGGGTCACAGCAGAGTAGCCAGAGGCAGTGAGTGGGGGTGGGTGAGAGAGTGGAGGAGCACAGGGGCCCACTCAAGGCTCCTGTGATTGACACTGCAACTGAATGCAGAAGAACCCCTAGCTGGA